>NC_056729.1:1330709890-1330734890 GCF_019279795.1 Protopterus annectens | reverse complement strand
TACAGTTATTTATAATTGTAAACCCTCCACGTTTTCTTCCAAAATTGCCATTTTGCAGAGGGATTAGTAGGGGGAGAGCAACATTCTGAGCCAAAACTGGAGACAGTTGAGAGGTTTGGATATTCCTCATTCTATAAAGCGATTTATTTGCACATACCTCTCAACCTCTTAATGCAGGAAATCTGGATAAGGCCAAATATATTGGGGGAACATAGAAACAGTACTAAAAAGACAGATGATAGAATAACAGGTCTTGCTTTAGCATGCATAAGGTTATTACGTCTAAATCTTAATGTCTGTCATTATTTAGTGACTTCATTCCTAAATGATTTGGCAGAAAACCACAAATTTTATGAGGAACAAACAAAAAATAAGAAGCAAAAATCTATTCATTCTGCAAAATTCTGGACAGTTGAGAGGTATAGTTCAGCCAGGGCTGTCTGAGTTTGCTGTCCTCCCCCACTCACAAACTCATGGTTGAATGGAGCGTCCCCCCCTGCAGCCATTCCAATGTCCCATTCCTTGGTTATTTTGCCCCATTTGCCATAAATACTGTAATGTGCATACTGCTTTACTTTTGTGATGATATGGATTTCATTTGAAAGTTTTATTTTATATGTTACAGCATAGACCCTAATAGATATCTGCTAAACAAAGCAATGCAGTCTCACAATGAAAATAGGCTTAGCGTTAAAACTTCTCTGCCCTTGAAACTCACATTAATTGAAACAGCATTGAAAACCACATTCAAAGAAAATACACTTTGCCAGTGGCAGATAAAGATTAATTTTGGGCTGTTTTCAAATCATAGACCCTTAAACATGAAACATACACATGCTCTTTGATACACCTTCCTGACTGTATTAAATTATATTCCTTGTACAATACAGTACAGTTGTTAGAGGGCATTTTAAATTTATTGATTTGAACATTTTTCCAGTAAACAATGAAACAAAATGCATGCACTAATAATGACAAAACTGCCCAATTCAGAACATTTCTATCATAAAAGTCTACTCAAACTTCTACAGTCCACCAGTATCAGTAAATATGCACGATCTCTGAAGAAGTAAAAGTCATCTAAATAATTCCACATTAAAGAAATCTGTTAATTAATGAAGAGATTACTACTAGCAAACAACTTTATATGTCATTGTTTCATCTACAAATAAAGTGCCTGTTGCCCTTGAGGAATAAATTGCCTATGTTGCATTAAAAAATTATAATGCTAGTAATATCACAATAAGGAATGGACAGCAAACTGATAACAGGTTCATAGTTACTAGGTATCTTCGCCAAAGAGGACTGCAGCATCCATCCCCTTTACAACAGAGTACAGTATCACCAATGGCTCTATCTACTGTGGGAGTAGAACCCACAGCCTTCTGCATCAAAAGCAAGTGCACTCCCTGTTGTACTATTTACAATGTAAGCAGATTCAGCATAAGCAGCACTAAACTTTTGTTCCCCTGCAGCTCTCAGCTTCTTGTAAAATCTACTCGACACTCAGCTGTATCTCTAAACTTTGCAGCACAAGAAATCTGGAAAAAGCCAAAATGTATTTGGGGGGGGCAAAAAAACAGGGACACATTTAAAACATTGCTTGTATAATGTTGGAAAGTTGCTAGAATAAAATGCTGTGTTACCATCATACATTTCACTGCCAAGTATTGAACCCAGGACCCTGTGCAAAACAGCCTGAGCAACATACCACTCTGCCAAATCATCTATTGTTATGAAAGAAAGGAAGACTGAAACTTAAATGGCTACCATTTAGTGAATTCAGTTCTTACCATAGCTGTCAACATCTTAGCACAAAACACCTGAACAAAGCCAATAATAGGGGAATACAGCCCCCAAACATATTCATTGAGTTCAGTTATCACCATAGCTCTCAACCTTGGCACAAAAAACCTGGATGATGCCAATAATGGGGGAATATAGTCCAAAAAATAGGGACAAATATCCACTGATGACACCAGAGCAAACCCACACAAACACAGGGAGGACATGCAGACTCCACACAGAAGGCAAACCAGCCAAGAATCAAACCAGACAATCCGTAGCTGTCAGGCAACACTGCTACTACTGCACCACTGCACTACTGGCTGTGCTAAGTAACAAAAATACAGAAACCACAGATTTTATGAGGAACAGAACAAATATGAGGCAAAAATCTGCAAATATTTTACAAATGGTGGTGGGTAGGGAATTCAGGCTCTTGTCACTTGGGCCCAAGGTACAGGGTTCAAGCCTTATTCTCTACTCACCACCATGAAGCAACTGGGGCAGTACACACACACACACACACACACACACACACACACACACACACACACACACACACACACACACACACACACACACACACACACACACACACACACACCCTGTCCTCCATAAACACCCTATCTGTCTCTGTACTCAGCTATGTCCACACACACACCCTGTCCTCCATAAACACCCTACCTGTCTCTGTACTCAGCTATGTCCACACACACCAGATTCTCTGTCCTTCATAAACACCCTACCTGTCTCTGTACTCAGCTATGTCCTCTGCAGCGATCACCTGTCCTCAGACCAGCTCCTCCATAGCGATCCTGCAGCCCGATCGGTCCTCCATAATGACCTGCACATGCTGTTGGGTCTCCCGCGAGATGTGAGGAAGCTGGAGCCTCCTGATGTTGGTCCAGGGGTCTCCCACGAGATCTGAGGAGGCTGGAGCCTCCAGCTGTTGGTCCAGCCTGTGGGCGCAGTCCGGTGACCTTCCAGTTTGTGCAGTCATCACCGCACAGACCTCTGGGCTGGAAGGGTGGAGTTTCCTGCCTTCCCTATGCAGATTGCCTAACAGAGCAGTCTGAAGCTCAGGAATGCCTGAGCATGCATGCTTGGAGTTATGGTCTGCCTAACACAGCAGTCAGGAACTAAGCATGCATGTGCGGAGTCTGAGAATGTTTATTTTAATATGTTCTACGGTGGGGGGAATGGGGAATTTATTTTATCCATTTTACAGGTAGGGGGGCTGCAGTCCCACAGTCCTATAGCACGAGCTGCCCCTGATATATATATATATATATATATATATATATATATATATATATATATATATATATATATATATATATATATAAAGTCCCAAAACAGCATGGATGCGCGGAACCAGAAAGGTGCACGGACATAACCATACAATCCACAAAGTGAATCCAGCACTCACGACATAAGAAAATCCAAAGTCAGCAGAGTTTGAACTGTTTATTAACCAAAACAGCCCATAAATACACAGACCGGTGGCCGGTTTCGCTCGCAGCGTCTTCAGTGTGCGAATGCTAGCTGTCAAGGACCCGGATTTTATACGTTAACTGCATCAGCAGTAACGTTTTAAAGGAGACAGTGCACATATGTAAAAAAAGTGAAGCAATGTAACAAAAACACCAACAAACCCCCAAAATAAATGATTATGAAGTATAAAAATAAAATACAATAAAACAAAATACCCCTATTTATCTATGCAATGTCCCAATATTGATAGAATATAGCATTAATTATTATTTTTAAAAATTACAAATAACAAAGAAATCTATTTGTTAATCTATGGTGTGCCTATAGTAATACAGTATAAACAAATAAATAACCTTAATAGTTTACCATATTACCAAAATAATAACATTGTATTTTATTACATGTTCAATCTCACTACCAATGGTCATTTAGACCTGGTTTAAATAAAGCACCCAAATTAACAATCCATCTACGCTCTTTTTGAGTTAATATATCATGTTTTCTTTGTTCATTGGTAATATGCATAGACACCATATCCAATCCTAAAAAAATAAAGTGAGCAGTTTCATGTATCAATTTGTGCTTATATAAGGCACTTCTGTTGCGCTGACATTTAATATCGCTAATATGTAGAGCTATTCTTTGTTTAAAAGCACATGAAGTCTGCCCCACATAAAAAGCACCACATTGACAAACCGCCATGTATATTACCCAAGTGCTATTACAGGTTATAAGACTACGGATTTCATAAACTTTTTTAGTGCACAAAAAGTACTCCCCACAGTGGCTGTATGCAATTCCCTCCTTACACCACCTTTTTTAAAGGACGAAAAATGCTGTCCCAAATTTTTGCCTCTTCTATAACCAAAATGACAATGATTATCCACATATTGTGAAAAGAATTCATCAGACTTTAATATATGCCAATGTTCAGCCAGTACTCTTTTAATACAATATGTATTGCTCCCATATGTTGTTATGAATCTAATAAATGGACCATCATCCCTATGTTGGTGATCCTCCAATAACATAGTTCTATCAATTTCCTTTGCCTCAATGTAAGCCTGTTGAATCAAATTTTTCTTATATCCCCTGTTTTGAAATCTAAGCTTTAAATCCACAGCCTGACTGTCAAAAGTTGTCTCAGAAGAACAAATCTTTTTTATTCTCAGAAATTGAGATCTTGGTATATTTTGGATAGTGTGAGGGGGGTGGCAGCTGTCTGCATAAAGGAATCCATTATGAGAAAAAGGCTTTCTATGAAGATCTGTATATAAAGATCCTTCATTTGTCTTACCAACTGTAACATCCAAAAATGGAACTTCCCTTTTAGCTATTATTCCAGAAAAATGGATTCCAAATCTTTTGGAATTAAGATATTCTACAAACTGCTCCCATAATAATGAGGACCCCCCCACACTATCCAACAATCATCCAAATATCTACGCCACATCACCAATGGCTCCTTGAAACAAACTGGCATGGAATAAACATAAAGCATTTCTAAATATCCCATAAAGAGATCAGCGTAAGTGGGGGCAAAAGTAGCCCCCATAGCTGTTCCCTTAATTTGTATATACCAGGCCCCATCAAAAGTAAAGGTATTATGTTCTAATACCAACTGCAACATTTGTATAAGAAATTCCTGTTCTAATCTGGAATATAAGCCTGACTGTGACATCCAATATTTTACTGCTTCCATACCTCCATCATGGGGTATAGAGGTATACAAGGACTGTACATCTAATGTGCCCAAAAATTGTTCTTTGGTGACTTCCATCCCATCAATCAAAGCCAAAAATTGCTGTGTGTCACGTATACGTGCACTAACATACTTTAACAATTTCTTAAGCTTATATTCAAGATATTCAGAAAGAGGTTCCGTCAAGGAGCCTCTACCTGCTACAATAGGGCGTCCAGGAGGATTAACAATACTCTTGTGAATCTTTGGAAGCATGTAAATATATTGCGTCATAGGATGTTGTACTTGTAGTTGTTTAAGCAATTGTAGACTAATAATCTGCCTAGAGTAAGCCTGTTCTAAAAAAGCATCAATCCATACTTTGTGTTGCTGAATAGGATCTGCATCCAAACGTAAATAGTATTCAGTATTAGATAGCTGCCTATCTGCTTCACTCATATAGTGTGTCCTATCCCAAATAACTATTGCTCCACCCTTATCAGCACCAACAATGACTATATTCTGATTATTCATCAGTTTAATTATAGCCTGTCTTTCATCATTACTCAAATTGTATGAACCAATATTGAAAAGATTGGTTTGATTAACATGTAAAGCCTTCAAAACTATCTGCTCAAACGTCCTAATGGTGCTATGATAGGGTGGCATAAACTGAGATTTTTTAAATTTAAAACCTGTAGATCCTAATACATTACTAGATGCATGTTTTTGTGCATAAAAATGTTTTAAATTTAACTGTCTACAAAAGCTTTTAACATCATTCACAATATCAAAATGTGAGACAAAAAATGAAGGTATAAACCCAAGGCCTTTATTCAGCACACTGAATTCACTGGAGGAAAACTCATAATTTGTAAGGTTAATGACCAAATTATTTAAATCATTATCAGCTTCACTAGTTGTTAATGTCCCAAGATCTATTGTTGCTGGAACTGATCCTGAAATATTAGTTGTACTTCTGCATCCACGTCCAAGATTTTTCCGCCCTGCCCGTCTAAAGGGATCCTGTAACGTTTACTAACTGGCGATGGTATGTCAGGTAGTTCTCCCATCTCGGCCTCAGTATCAGTATTGGACATACTAGATGAATATTCAGAACCACTTGTAGTATTCTCCCTTCTCCTAAGTATAGATTTCACTCTTTTTCTTTTGGGCCTAGGGACCTGTTTATCCTCCGTAAATCTGACACCCTTTTTGTGCTTTTTCCAACTATACATGGTAGCTTGTTGAAAATCTGCAACATCCCGCTGATATTTCTGCATCTTTCTTTTGGATAACTCTTGATTGTATTTGTCCACCTCACTTATATACTTTGCATGTAAATCATTATATTCCATAGTGTCCGTGTATTTCTGTGTATTCTCAAAGCACTGTTCAAGTTTTACCAACAAATCAGGCAATTGACTATCATAGTGTTCCACCAATAACTGTATAAACATATATGAAGCAGTAGCTTGTATAGATCTCCATGTTTGCATAAAAACCGCATCATTGTTACCCAAGCCAGGTTCTACATAAACCCGTAGACCCCTCGGGATTATTTTAGTGGACAAATAAGCCTTTAGTAACTTGCAATGCCAAACACAAGACCTGACACGTTTAGAAGCTTCCGTAAGTTCTTTGAAGCTCTCCACTACTTCAACGGGTTTGTTCTGTTCCTTTGCCATCATTCTATTCACATTGTGCCCCGTAAAACAAGCACTGTCATCCTTATCAGCCGTAAGATTTTTAATATAACACAAAAATTCGTTCCCTTGAGCCATATTAGAGCTGTTGTTAAAATAATGCACTTGTATTCAACTACTCTGCTGACACTATAAAGATATAGCCCAAGACTGTACCTGTTGTATGCAAAAATCTTGCATAATAGTCACAAACGGTCCCCAGGCCCTTATCATTAAAGACGATCATCCAGGGAAAGTTCCAGCATCCCAAAAACACAAAGTCCCAAAACAGCATGGATGCGCGGAACCAAAAAGGTGCACGGACATAAACATACAATCCACAAAGTGAATCCAGCACTCACGACATAAGAAAATCCAAAGTCAGCAGAGTTTGAACTGTTTATTAACCAAAACAGCCCATAAATACACAGACCGGTGGCCGGTTTCGCTCGCAGCGTCTTCAGTGTGCGAATGCTAGCTGTCAAGGACCCGGATTTTATACGTTAACTGCATCAGCAGTAACGTTTTAAAGGAGACAGTGCACATATGTAAAAAAAGTGAAGCAATGTAACAAAAACACCAACAAACCCCCAAAATAAATGATTATGAAGTATAAAAATAAAATACAATAAAACAAAATACCCCTATTTATCTATGCAATGTCCCAATATTAATAGAGATGTGAGGAAGCTGGAGCCTCCTGCTGTTGGTCCAGGGGTCTCCCACGAGATCTGAGGAGGCTGGAGCCTCCAGCTGTTGGTCCAGCCTGTGGGCGCAGTCCGGTGACCTTCCAGTTTGTGCAGTCATCACCGCACAGACCTCTGGGCTGGAAGGGTGGAGTTTCCTGCCTTCCCTATGCAGATTGCCTAACAGAGCAGTCTGAAGCTCAGGAATGCCTGAGCATGCATGCTTGGAGTTATGGTCTGCCTAACACAGCAGTCAGGTACTAAGCATGCATGTGCAGAGTCTGAGAATGTTTATTTTAATATGTTCTACGGTGGGGGGATTGGGGAATTTATTTTATCCATTTTACAGGTAGGGGGGCTGCAGTCCCACAGTCCTATAGCACGAGCTGCCCCTGATATATATATATATATATATATATATATATATATATATATATATATATATATATATATATATATATATATATATAGATATATATATATATATATATATATATATATATATATATATATATATATATATATATATATATACATATATGGGTCTACTACGGTTGATTGAAAACTCACTTGATTGAAAATTAAATTACTAGGACCACTTCACTGAAAGCTCACTTCACTGAAAACTCACTTGACTGAAACTCATTTCGTTGAAAGTTATAAATGACCTTTTCCCCACTGTAGTGCTACCCTGGAGTTAGTATATAAAGTAAGGGGGGGTGTGGGGGGCACAGCCCTCGTCATTCCTGGTGGTTCTTGGTCTGGACAGGGGCTGGTTTTTACGAGGTTTTGGTGTGTTGTTCCTTACCAAAAGCTCGTTTTTTCTGAGTGAGTGACTTTTCAAGCGGTGGACAGACCAGACCGAGGTTCATTTAAAATGATAGCCAGTATTTATAGTGCTACCGGGTATACCATGGATTCTACCAATGAACTGATTCTGCTTTCCAATAGTTTGGAACAATCAAACAATGTAGAGACCCACATCAGTGATGACAACAGTTTGGGACAATTGATGAAACTGATGACACTGCAATACTTACAGTTACAGAAGTCTTTGGATAGACTACATATCCCAAGAGTCCGAGTTACAACTCCACAAACATTGATGACGACGACTTCCGGTCCTGCAGACCAGAACGGGGAAGGACAAGAAAGCAATAGAAGTAATTTCTTATGAACAGCATCCCCTGTGGACAGATGGGGAATACTTATAATAAAACCAACAATTCACAAGAGACCAATAGGAGAACGCGTTTCGAACTCTGGATTCAAGACGAACCGCTATTCTTTAATAGGGAGAAGCTGACAAGAAACATGGATATTCAGCAATGTTTGAAGGAGTTTGAACTCAAGATGAGCAAGGTACGTAACTTGCAGGTGGAAAACGCATACCTTGCAGAAAGTATTAGGGTACACAGAATTCCAAAAGGACTGAGAATGAGTAAATTTCCCAATGGATTGATGTTTGATAGACATGGCATGAAGTTGCTTCATTTTATCATTAAAATTAACAGTAGCAAAATTAATGTTTTATTGGATGAAGTGAACAAGTTAAATGAAGAAATTGTTAATGACACTATTTTTTTTTAATTTTGAAAAGAAATACTATAATGTGTTTACAAAAAATTGAGTCAATTGTCAAAGACAATACCATTAGGAAACAGAGGAAGTTAAAAAGGGATGAGTTGGAGTACAACTGAAGGAAGCATATCAGCTTCCGAGAAGTTATTTTGGGGATGGGAATGAATTAGAATGAGTAGGAAACCTCAACAATGAACCAGGCTTAACAGCTGAAGATTAAAGAGTTAGGAATGAAGAAGGGCAAATGACTGGTTTTAATGAAGAGATTGACAAGGTTTTCGATCAGGAATACCCGCCCCTAAGGAGATCCAAAAAGATCCAAAACAGAGATTGAAACAGGCAAAATTATTTAGGGGGTCAGCAAACACCCAGAACGGGGTCGCAGAGAGACCCCAAAACTTACTGAAACAACACGAATTACAACAGATACCAATAGGTATGGGTAACAAAGAAGTGATTAGGGTTACCCAGGAAGGTAAAGTTTGGTCATTTAAAGGATTTAATATATTTAATTATACTGAGGACCCCATTACAGAGACCCATTTTTCTCTTTTGAGAAAGGGATCAAATTTGTTCCATCCAAAAAAACAGAGGTATCTAAGGTTTTGACTGAGGTAAAACTCTATATTAGAAAATTAAACCTTCGGACATTTTTTCAGGACACATGGGAACAACAAACAGTTCAAGTTAATAGATTTAAAAAGAAAAGTATTTTCAACCCCCCATTGAACCCCGTTTTTGCTCATTTTGATAAAGTATTCTCTAGGGAGATTTTCCATGAGTTTCACAGACACAAAGAAAAATTTTACAACTTAACCAGAGAAGAGAAGTTACTTTTAAACATTTTAAGGGAGTCCAATACCTTACGAGTGATGAAGCCTGATAAGGGGGGAGGGGTAGTGTTGGTAGAAAGAATTGATTATGTTAACGATATCACCCAATTGCAACAAGATACTGACAAATATACAGCAGCATCTATTAATGAGGTGAATATCTCCCACAGAAGGTTGCAGTTATTCTTAGAAGATAGTTTACTGGAGGGGACCATCAATGAGGAGCTTTTCAACTTTCTACAGAACAAATTTCCTTACATTCCTACTGTGTTTGGAATCCCCAAAGTGCACAAATATGTGCAGCACCCACCAGACAGGCTCATAGTGGCTGCAAATAATAGCTCCACATATTCACTGAGGTTTTTTTCAGACCGACTTTTGAAAGATATATTAAAACTAATAAGTTATATTTTATTTGACTCGTGGGATTTTTTGACGAGAGTCAAACAAGAATTTTTTGTAGGATCCACAGGGTTTTCCACTGTAGATGTGATGGATCTGTTTGGATTCATTCCTCATGCAGTAGGCTTGGAATTATTCCACGAAGCTTTGTTAGAATATAGCAATTTAGAAGCTCACATGATTAATTTTGTTATGGACACAATGGAGTTGATTCTAACTAATAATTACTTCACTTTTGAAGAAGAATTCTATAGACAGCTAAGAGGAGTAGCAATGGGGTCAAGTTGTGCCCCGTTATATGCCAACTTCGTGATGACAATGTGGGAAAAAAGGTTCATTTTTGGAACACAATTTGAGGAACACTGCCTTCTATACTTATGCTACCTGGACGACTTTTTTATTATGGAAGGGGGACACGGATATGGTCAAGGAATTTACTGATTATATTAACATTTGTGATTATTTCAAATTTACACATACTTACCATCTTAATACTATTTGGACATTAGGTTAACTAAGGCGTTAGGATTAAATTGTTTCACTTCAAGAGTATACCGAAAACCTACTTACTCAAACAGTTTTTTGAGTTTTGAAAGTGAACACCCCTTTTATATTAAAAGGAACTGAGTCCAGGGGCAAATGATTAGGGGTGCAAGAATGTGTTCCACTTTAACAAACTTTGAGGATGAACTGGTAAAACTTACCCACATGTTTGTAAATAGAGGATACCCTGAGGAATTAATACACAATTTATGGGGAGAAGTTCTTGAAGGATGGGATAAGAAGTATACCCCATTACTTAGTCAATTCCAAATGGAGACGAATGTCCAAAGGTTAGGCAACCATAACAGTTTTTTTTACTTCAATGGTTATACAGTATGATTCATTTGGTAGAAAAGTACAGGACATTCTTTCTAAAAACTGCAGGGGGAATGAACATCTTACCAACACTTTGGGTGAACGACCTTTGTTCACTAATAAAGTGGGGCATAATTTAAAATTCTTACTTGAGCACCCTAGAACACAAACAGGACCTTTAAAAGGGACCACAAAATGTGGGAGATGCAATCAGTGTCCCCACATCCTGGACAGTAAAGCGATTTGGTTGGGGGACCCTTTGCAAAGAATTGAGTTGGCAAGGGGTAATTGCCACAATAAAGGGTTAGTTTACATGGCTGTGTGCCAAGGGTGCAATAAGTTTTACATAGGGAAGACTGAGAGAACCCTGAGGAGGAGAGTATACGAGCATCTTTATGTAACTGAGACTCAAAATAACAACAATGCCCTGTACAAACATGTGCAGACTTGTAAAAATTTTTTGGGTTTCAAGTTTGGTATCATGGATATTGTTAGACAGAATGTGAGGGGAGGTGACTGGGGGAATGAATCAGAGACAAGAGAATTAAATTGACAACTATTACTAAATGCTACTGAACCCCCAGGTATTAATGACCACCTGTCTCTTTTACCTGTTTTAAAATCAAGGGCTAGGAACCTATAGCAGTTTTTATATGTATTTAAATATGTACTCATTCATTTTCCATTTTTCATTTATGTACTTCATTGTGCTTCAAATGGTTATTTTAATTGTGTTTTTTTATATTCAGGTATTTTCAAAGTAAGCTGTTGCTTTAATTTAGGATTGGCATATTTATCACATGCTATTTAAACATTAACTGAGATTTTAGTGACTGGTTTTGAAAAAGTCTGTCATGTGAACAGATGAAAGCGCTTACCTGATTTTTTGATATTGCTGTCCTAGTTTACTTTGTTTTATACAACAATTGAGTGACAGCTGCTTGTTTTTACTGGACTGAAAAACCAAAGGCAGAGGTGTGTCCATATTCATTAAGGATATCCACACCTTCAGGTTAGTTGCTCAGCATAATGCATCTGAGGTTATCCAAGTGCAATTAACTCTGGGCAAAATTGCAATCCAAATTGTAGCTTGCTACAAATCCCCCACCATGCCCTAGGATTCCCACTCCTCTTTTCTTGATGTACTGGAAAATATTAGGGTTCAACCAAACACCCTAATAATGGGCGACTTCAACTATCCCACCATTAACTGGGAAAACTACTCGTGTATCAACTCCTTAGCTCAACGCTTTCTAGAATTCATAAACTCCAATGCCCTGGATCAACTTATCCACACCCCCACCAGGGGCAACAATATCCTAGACCTAGTAATTACCAACATGAGTGACCGGTGTTCCACACCTAAAGTCAATTCCTCGTTGGTCCGATACGACCATAAGCTAATCACCCTTGATATCCACATCCCGCCCCCACCCCCCATTAAGGAAACTGTGGTAAAAATTTTCTCCAAAGCCAACTTCATGCTTCTTAAGACAGACGTGGTGAACTTCATGACACCCATGCAGATGGGCAATACAGTTACAACTGCTGAATCCTACACAAATGCACTCTATAAGCACTTACACGAATGCATAAATCGTGCTATCCCAAAAAGAACCAAGATGCTATCCTCCAAAAAAAGGAAGCCAATGTGGTGGTCCCCTGCCATAAACAAACTGTACAACAGAAGGAAGAAACTGTTGCAAAAGAGAGTAAAATCTCATGAGTGGAGGAGCTCCCTGGTCAGCCTCGGTAAGAAGATGAGATCCCTTATGAGATCCTCCAAAGCTAGCTACGAAAACAAAATCACCACTAATTCTAAGGACAACCACAAAGCATTCTATAGCTATGTCAAGAATCTCGATGGCAAAACCCAGATCTGCTCGGAGTTACAGCACAATGGCATGAAAATTACAGAACCAACTGATATTGCCAACATCCTGGCAGATAGGGTCAGTGCTAACTTTACCCCCCCCCCCCACCACCCCCTAAAGGGCCCATATCTATACAGGAAGAATGCAGAGTCCCTGTAATCACAACTATTCAGGTAAAAGCTGCACTCTCTAAAGCCAAAAACACAGCATCCATGGGGCCGGGCAACATCCCAGCCTGAGTTTTACACGAACTTCAGAACAAACTGGCTCCCCACCTAAGCACCATGTTCAATAATAGCCTTGCATCAGGCTTTGTGCCCACTGACTGGTGCACAGCAACAGTTATCCCACTCCACAAAGGGGGAGCCACCACTCATCCTGGGAACTATCGCCTTATTAGCCTGACAAGCCTGGTCTGCAAAGCCATGGAATGTATCATCATGGAACTCATAAACAAAGACATTGGTAACCTCCAAACTCTGGATCCCACCCAGGTCAGGTTTGTGAAAGGCAGATCATGCCTCCTGAACCTGATTGACTTCTTTGAGGCAGTCACCAAAGCCGTAGATGAGGGTAAGGTGGTTTACGCAGCCTATCTTGACCTCGCCAAGGCTTTCAACACCATCCCCCATTCTGGAATTATAGCTAAACTCACTAAACTAGGTATAAATCCCTGCGTCATAAGATGTATTGCCTACTGGCTCACTGACAGAACCCACACTGTAAAAGTTACAGACTCCAAATCTGACCTCAAAACAGTGACAAGTGGGGCACCACAGGGTTCAGTCCTGGGACCTCTCCTGTTTGGTATCTACTTCTCTGAAGTACAGGCTAACACAGAAGGCCTCTGGCTAATGAAGTTCACAGATGACTGCAAACTAGAAGCCATAGTTAAGTCCCCAAATGATGTGGACATCCTACAGAAGGGCCTCGCTGAGACAGATGCCTGGTGTCAGAGCCATGGCCTCAAGCTCAATGCCAAAAAGTGCAGTGTCATCCCCTTTGGTAAAAACTCTGTACCCATGAGCTACCACATAGGCAGCCATCTACTTAACACCAAATGTGTGATAAGAGACCGTGGGACCCAGGTGGACAGTAGTCTCGCCTTTGATAGTCACATCACCACAGTAGTCAGGAAGTCCTTCTACACACCTCATCATAAAAGGGTTCTCATCCAGGAAAAAAGAGGTAATTGCTCCCCTCTACTTGACACTCATTAGACCCATTATAGAGTACAATGCCCCTTTTGGAATGTACCTCACAAGACATTTGCAGCAGCTGGAAAAGCCACAGAAGTACCTCACAAAGAGGATTACTGACCTCAAACAAATGCCCTACACTGACCGTCTTAAAAAACTCCAGCTTTACTCCATAGCATATCGCCTACTTCGAGGTGATCTCTGCCTAACATATAAAGCTATATCATACCCAGAGCTGTTGGACATGCTACACCTAAAGAAATCCCAATCCCTCCAAGCTACACGCTCTAGGGACCTAAACCTTGTCACCACAATAAACAGGACATGCTGGAGGGATAGATTCCTGTCCCAGTGACTTCCCATACTCTGGAACAGTCAACCCATCTATGCCAAGCAAAGTTCTTTATTAGCACTCTTCAAGAAAAATCTTGATGAGTGGATTTGAAATAGGAAATACACCCCGGGGATCACATCTGTGTCTCTGCTCGACAATGGCACAGGAAAATAACTTTCTTGGGTGGCGTAAGCCAAGGAACCTTGTTGGCTAGGCTTACGTAGGCCCTTTGGCCGATAGCCTAGTACCTACCTATAAGCCTATATATACACACATATATATATATATATATATATATATATATATATATATATATATATATATATATATAAATTCACTTTAGAAGCTCGGATTCCCAAAAACCTGAACTTCATATGGTCAAGACCATAAGATTGATTTTTGGAAATTCAAACTCCTAAAATGAAATAAAAAAAAGTCATACATCGCTTTTGCAGGGGGGCTTCACCCCCCTGCACCCCCCACACTTCCCTACTAAAATATACCAACTCCGAGATCGCGCTACAGTGGGGAAAAGGGAAATCTCCCATTTCGCGCTGTATGTGGAAGTACAAAATGGGAGATTTCCCATTTCTTGTCAACATCGCAAAAAAAAAAAAAAAAGAAAACATTACTTACACACAGAGCATACAAGAATCCTTGCCTCTGTGTGTAAGTAATGTTTTAAGGTAGGTAAAGTGTTCATTTTTAACACTTTACACATTCGATTTACTGAACGCTCGAGCATATGGTCTCGAACATATGCAATTCGAGCTTTCAGTAATTCGATTATGTAAAGTGCTCCCAAAGATATATATATATATATATATATATATATATATATATATATATATATATATATATATATATATATATAAATATGTGTGTGTATGCACATGTATACATGTATCCACATATGTGTATGTGTATATATATATATATATATATATATATATATATATATATATATATATATATATATATATATAGATCCATATCCTTGTTATGTGTAAACATGAGTGTTGTATATACCTTCCCAGATGTATCCTACCATATTTATCTGATATGTGTATATTTAGATATAACCAGATACTGATGCAAAACTATTTTCACTAACAAGTACTAAAGAACTGTAGAAGTCAAAGCAGTTGTTCACTACTATTCAGTATGTGTACTGACAAATATATGTGAAAAAACAACAAGCATCTTCACAGCTGTGCTGGCTTGGTGGTTATCTGCTGTGTACAGGGTCTTGTCTTCAAGACCTGTAAGGGCTGTTTATTTTCTTGCTAAGCAGAACAAGGACTGTTGGATACAGAATGGTTAAGGCAGTTTTGAGCAGCTTTAAGTGGGTTGCGTGGGTTTGCCCAATGGTAAGCGGTGCTAACGTATGGTTAAATGAAAAGGAGCTTACACAGCTTCACTTGCCACTGCATAAATATACTTAGCATTTACATTTAAGCAATGCTTACTCCTGCTAAGCATAGCTTAGCCTTGGTAACCAGTGATCACATTCCCGACTGAGAAAATAGCAAGGTAATGACATCTTTAATAAGTGTTTTTATTTCCATGTACATAACATGCTTCTATGTGCTATTATTACAGTAGCAATGGGTGTGAGTTACAGTATGGGATACCTGAGTATATATGGCTAGTACAACAATCTTTTCTCTTTGTATGTGTTTCATATATGAGTTGTAGCCCAGGCTATATGTAGTCACACTTGCATGTATTGTATCATTATGTTGCTACTGTTAACAGTGCTTTCCCAAGTAAGAGTAGACTGGGGATTGTAGTACTGGAACTATACACCCCTGCATGCAAAGCTGGATTCTGAGTACTGACACTCGTGTTCTTGGTCTGTGACCTGTGTGTTTTTAAGTATTTGCTACTGGATATTGATCTGATATGTGGATATTAACTGTAGACTACTATGTGTATAGGACATGTCATTGACGGCTGCTGTCATGTAGTAATGGCATACCTATCAGTGTCAGATGTCTATCTGTCAAAACATTCATCCTAATGCATAACCTGTTTGCTAGCTGATTTCTCTCTGTCCTCTGTACAGATGTGCAGATGTTAGATATCCATCTTGGCTGCTTACAAGCAATTTATGCTTGACTGACACTGATATGTCTGCCCAGCTGTGTTGTGAATGCCACAGCTAGGAAACCCCACCATGTTTGCAGCACATGCCATGGGTACCTCAACTAGACTACCACAGTCAACAGAACATGCTTGGGTACAGGTCTCCAACCCAGACACTGGCCATGTTATGTAATATATGTTGCATACATGTCAATTGGAGCACCACATTGGCCCTCTGCAAGAGACAACCAGATGATTGGTTGTTGCATTTAACTGTCAACCTGGGGATCACTCAAGTGGCATCAGTAGATAGATCACCTGCTGACAAATGTCAGGTGGCATGATACCACTGTAGCCATATCCCCTACTCTTCTCATCTCTCCATGGACATTATCCTGGTACACACCTAGGAACACCTGCACCTATGGACCCCAGTACTGACTGTGTGCATTACTGAGAATAACAGTGTCTTTGTGTTTGTGAAATTGCAGTTGATAATACCCTGGGGGCCTTCTCAACCACTACACTCCCCATTGCCATATTTAGAAATGGCTGCTGCTGTAATGGACATTAAATGTACATTGTTACACTCTTCACCTTATGGGCTACCTGGAGCTTGCAGTACCAGCATAACACTGTTGTACAAATGGATAGATAGGCATGGGTTACCCGCTGAGTGCTGGCAAGTGTGTGTATGTGTGCAAGTGTGTTTATTTGTAGGATACAGCATTCAGAGCCAACACTCTCCAAATACAATACACTTTGCCATATATTATAAGGGATAGTGATGTTGCTGACATTAGGAGAACCATGACAAACCCTCACCCTACTATCCCTGTGGCATGTGCAATAAATGCATATCCCTGTAGTAGCACTGATGAGATAGACAAGGGGTTGTATTGTGGTCCTGGTCAATGTGTGATTATGGGTATGTCAGAGCATTATCATGGGTTTCAGTAAGTAAAATATCCAATGTGGGGTGTGGGTGCTGGGTATATCGTTTTTACACCATAGTACCCCCAGTACATGTCCCAAGGTCCACTGTATGAGGACCACTGTCACCATGAATCATACAGGTAACTAATTACACTATCCAGCCCAATGATGCAAATACTGTGTGCAAATTCTCTGTAACAGAATGGACTCACTGACAAGGTAGTTAGCACTGATAAACCCAGGTCTCTCAGATGTGTCTATGACTGTTATGTGTTTGTCAGTGTGTATATGACAGTATGTCATACTATGTATTGTTCATTAACCAGACACTGGATCCTACCCAATTTGGCTTCGTTAAGGGCAGATCTTGCCTCTTGAACCTGGGCAACTTCTTTGAAACAGTTACCAAAGTCATAGATGAAGGGAAGGTAGTCCACACAGCCTACCTGGACTTCGCAAAAGCCTTCGACACAATACCCCACTCGGGCATCATAAATAAGCTCACCAGCTTAAATATCAACCCCTATGTCACAAGATGGGTTGCAAACTGGCTCAGGGATAGAACCCACATGATCAGAATAGCAGGTGCCATGTCAGACTCTAAACCAGTTACAAGTGGTGTCCCACAAGGCTCAGTCCTGGGACCTCTCTTGTTGGGTATATATTTCTCCGAGGTACAGGCTAACACGGGTGGACTATGGCTGACCAAGTTCGCAGATGACTGCAAACTGGGTGCTGTAATCGACTCTCCAGCTGACACAAGCATCTTCCAAAAGAGACGGATAACTGGTGTCAGAGCCATGGCCTAAAGCTAAATGCCAAAAAGTGCATAGTCATCCCCTCTGGTAAAAACAAAGTGCCCACAAATTACCACATAGGTGGTAATCCATTAAGTACAGAAGAAGTAATTAGGGACTTGTGGACCCAAGTAGATAGCAATCTCTCCTTTGACAACCACATTGCCAAAGTGGTTAGAAAGACCTTCTATATAGCCCACCTTATCATGAAAGGGTTCACATCTAGATCAAGAGAGGTCATTGTGCCCCTCTACTCATCACTTATCAGGCCCATAATTGAGTACAATGCCCCGTTTGGGATTTACCTTACCCGCGACCTTCAGCAACTGGAAAGACCCCAAAAGTATCTCACCAAGAGGATCAAGGGGCTCAAACAGATGCCCTATGCAGTTCAGCTAAAGAAACTCCAGCTCTACTCAGTTGCGTACTGCCTACTGAGAGGCGATCTGTGTCTGATGTATAAAGCCATGTCCAACCCAGAATTAATGGACATGCTTCACCTCAGGAAATCCAAATCCCTTAGAGCTACACGCTCCAGGGACTTGAACCTCAGCACAGAAATAAATAGGACATGCTGGAGGGACAGATTCATATCCCAGAGGCTCCCCTCACTCTGGAACAAAATCCCAATCCATGTTAGGCAGAGCCCCTCACTGACCCTCTTCAAGAGAAATCTTGATGAGTGGATGGGAGATCGTATGTTTACCCCTGGGATCTCTTCTGTGTCCCTGCTTGACAGAGGTACAGTAAACTAACCTTAAAAGGGCTACCTTCTGTGGCCTACTATATAGAGGCACAGTCAACTAATCCAAAAGGATGGCAAAAGCCAAACACACTCGGGCTAGGCTTATAAATGCCCTAGAGCAGATAGCCTAGTATCGACCTATGAAGCTATGAACCTATGAACACCCAGTACATCCACCATTACCATACTGTACAAGGCCTGGTGATGTTCTTCACTTAACTAAAAACTCGGGACACAACTCATCCTAAAAGCTGTGTGGTGTGTGCAATTAAGGCCAAACACATTAGTAGCAATAAGTACCTAGGTAGGGGGTTTACTCTCAGTGTTGCCAGGTAAGTGTGTGTGTATGTGAAAGGATCTACTTCAGTTTGCAGAAAATACATGTCCCAGGAGGTCATCTGTCTGAGAACTGACTAGCAAATGCTAACATTTCAAAGTAATCATCTTGTGGAAATTAATTCCATCAAAACTAGTAGTGGATGTGTAAATGCCCTCTTCCCCACTGTACAGCTGTACAGCAATACTGGAGTTGGTATATATAATTGGTTGTGGATGTTGTGGGCACAGCCACCCTCATTGAGGTTATTGTTGTGTGTATCCCCTGCTTAGTCTGTTGTAATACTGTACAGTTTATGTTAACAGTTGTCAATCATACTATGTGTGGTTCTATGACACCCCACACCCCCCAAAGTGGAGGGCTGTGCCACCCACACCAGCACACCTATGTTTACCAACTCCAGGATTGCAGTACATTGGGGAAGAGGACATATACCCTGCCAGTACCATTGTCAATGAGATTAAGCTGGCAGACTGATTATTTACTGATGTGATGTTTTGCCTATTTTGTCTTGGTAGAATTACATAGGCTGAAATGGGTTCACTGCAAAATTAAGTAGATCCATGTATACAGTATTCCCTGTGTATTGCATCAACACCAAAGCGCTTCTGTGTGTGTGTGTGTGTGTGTGTGTGTGTGTGTGTGTGTGTGTGTGTGTGTGTGTGTGTGTGTGTGTTATTCACAAACATGTGGTGTGTGCCACCCAGTACACTTACCATTGTGCACTGTAGAAGGGCTGCAGACATCAGCCACCATGTACTCACCTCTATACACCCCTCAGACCTATCAGCCATGTGACATATGCAATAACTGTTATACAGACCTGTTACTTGTTTTCAGCTGTACCCAGGATATGACACAGTCAATGTGTCACCACAGTGCCATACCCCTTGTAGAAAACAACAGCAGACCAACATCCTGCTGATATGACATAGACACCTACAACACAAACTGAATACATTATGGAGACTGAAATCAGTCAGTGTTAACCACAGCTATAATGCATCATGGCTGGACAGCTACAGATCCTGACATGTAAGCATTAAACTTTACATCTGAAAACATGTTACACAGCATTACATTGCTAAACCTAAGTACATTCACCCTGTGCATGAGAACCATATTAGCCTGTTCCTGCATCGATGGTATGGATGACAGGGATGTGGCACATGTATCATATGCACAGGGTGTGTTGTAGATTTGCCAGAGACCTAGGCTGAGCTGTTTGGTTGACATCATGTGTGTGTTAGGGGGTTTTGTTATCAATTGGGCTGTGCAGATGTGGTGTGTGTAGGTATGGAGGTGCCCTAGCTGTGTTGGTGATGTGTGTGTGTATGTATGCACACAGTTCTGCCATGTGGCTGCCCTATACAGGGATTTGTTGGATACCTGCAGACTATACAAGGCAGGGTGTGCAGTTCACCGTTTCTGGCCACGGACATGAGAACTGTGCCTACCAGGGGTTCCATGGGCACCAGATACAATCCCTGATAGAGTACTCTCCTTTAATGATGACAAATGTCCGCTGAATCTGGGTCCCTGTTGGGACCAGCCAGGACCACATGCACATGGCCTGCTGTGTTGTGGTGTGGACAGCACCCCCCTGCAGTGGTGGTGCTGGTACTGCCACTACAGGAGTGGCTGTGACTTGTTGCACATCCACATAAACCTCCACCTGTTGGTGTTGCTGACCTACATCCACATGGCTTTCACCCTACTCCCACCATATGTTCAAACACAGACGTTGCATGGTCGAGGATTCCCACCATCTCACCTAACCGTCTATCCAGGACCTCTGCAAAATAATGGTGGGCACCTGCAAGATCATGGATGTTGTAAAGTACAGCAGAATGAGTAGCCCTCTGGAGCCTCAGACTCTGGTATAACGTTCCATACATGCCTGTGCCTCCATGATGGCCCAAAACATGCATCTGGTGACACCAGCTGTGGCACTTCTGCTAGGGTCATGGTGGCCAGCAGCCCTCCTATGAGCACCCTTGTACATCTGCCTGTGTGGTATCTCGATGGTCATCGGGTTATGGCTGCTGTGTGCAGACACACTTGCCATAGTCACCACACTGTCCTGTCCCATGCCACCACTTGCCAACTGTCCCTCATCTATGGCCACTGGTGATGGGGTATGTATAGGCATTTTGACTGTGTGCAGGGATGGGGTGGATAAAAGTGGGTGTCAACCGATGACACAGCTTCAGCCTTTGACAACCCTGCCTGTGCCTCACCATACCTATAGTCATTGTCAGAGTCTGTATGGACACTAACATCAGTTTGCCTGCAGGAGGGACCCTGACCCACCTCGCCACCTGTGAGGGGAAAACAAAAAAAATAATTTAAGTGCTGTACTACATTGCTTACCTCTACACACACTCACACACACACACACACACACACACACACACACACACACACACACACACACACACACACACACACGCTTACAGGTGAGGTGGCACAAAGTATTACACAGACCTCTCATTACCCAACAATCAACATGCATGACATATGGCACTCAACAGCATGCACTGCAGCTATACTCAATCTTTGTTACCAACATTATACATATCTGTGATGCATGAGTTGTGTTAGCAGGTGATGCCCCTTCCCCTGGAACACACTGCACACATGTACACAGTATTGCTGTGCACCTGTTCAGCACCCTGGCATGTACTGTGCACCATACCTCACGGGTGTACACACCATTGCTGAATGTGTATATGTGTGGAAGTTATGTTTGCTCTGTTGCTCACAACCCCTATGTGTTTGTCTGACACATACCTGGGATTATATGAGGACAGATGACAATAGTGAATGCCTGACCTCTGATTTGCAGATCTCATCATCAGCAGTGCATGTATGAGCAATAAAATCCAATTACACTGACAACCTTCAAAGCTTACTGTGGCTATGAGGAGTGTGCACACCCATATTGACATGCCAGCCTCTTCCCTGATATGCAATGGGGCCACAATACTGCATATATTAACATTACACAAACCTCATTTGTGACATATGACCTGTGCAATCAAATGCAGTATCAAACAAATATGTTAGTTGTGCAGATGTTGATTGCGATGCATACAATATGTGGGTTGCATGAGTGTGCACTCCCTTAACACGATGGTTTGTTGCAGCACCTGTTAAGCAATTACTATTCCTGGAAGGGGTATACTAGCATGGCCCATCTTCACTTGCCATTATTTGGTCAATCTGCCCTACAAATGTCATGTGCACAGCCCTTGGAGGTCACATAGTGCCTTCACTATTGCTGTGGAGTCAGGGTTATGTCTGGCACAATTCATGACCTTGACTGTGTTCAGATACAGCCATTATTAGCAAGCTTTGGATTTATGCTTCAGTTCACTATTGTGTTTCAGGATGATACCCCTCCCCATCCTCAGCCTTATTGCAGATGCTTGACAACTATGGGCAACACATGACTGTCATTTTGCAGTGTTCCAAATTCAGAACACCATATCTACTGGCCTAGTTCTTGCTAATGAACAGCAAATCTAAAGGTGCACACTGGCACCAGCAAGGTACAGATGGGGATGGTAGGCCTGAGGTGAAGTAAGGTGTTGCTTGTGCACCACATGTATCTTTATTAATACTGTCTGAAGGTTTCAGCCTTGGTCTCAGTACACCATTACACATTGTAACATATGCCTTTGGGAGACTTGATGTTATGCATATTCTACCTGTAGAGAGCCCTGGATGATGTTTCCTGTGGAACAACTCTTCCATCTGATTACCCTAACCCATAGGCCACACTTATGCAGAGTCCAGGTGATTGTCGACACAGGTACTGCACAGGCAGTACTTGCTAGACATTCCTGAAAGTCCCTCAGTGTTGCATGTTTCTGGGCAGCCTCCGTGACCATTTTGCAACACGTGTTGTCATCTGTCTTGGATGGGCATTTGTTTATTTTCTACATTAATGTTGTCCAATGCTTCATAGTCACATACATGACTGTCTGCACTGTTTGCCATGGTATATGCAATGGTGAGGTAAGGCTACGTCTCCCACTTCTGAGTGCTACCTTTTGGATATGGGATCCATTCCATGGTTTGTAAGATGTGTGCAAGCCATGGCTGCCTGTGTTGCAGGTGAGTGGGCAAATGTCATGGACATACTTCTTGGACAGCAGACCATTACTTGGTGTGACATCGAGGCCCTGTACTTGATGGAAGGTGCATACTCAAGAAGAGTGAATACTGTCAGTACCTCAAAAGCTGCTTCCACAATATGTTATTTGGAGTGTGTGCACACATATGATTCCACTTTTTGTTAAGGTATGTATTCCCCATATTTGTTGTCCTAACATAGGATTCCATATTACACATTCATTGCTCATGTTAGGATCACATTACAGGTTGTAAAAGGTGTGGAATGTGGTATTGTGATATGTCGTTGTGTAGATCTGTAACAGTTGCCATTATAACAGTGGTGTATACACTGTTGTAGCCATTGTATAAGGGTAATGTTTCAGACATGTCCCTACTGTAGGCCATTTGTCCCACCATTATTTTCATCTCTGTCCACACATCTTGCACTGACAGGTTGTTAGGTATACTGCAGGACTCTTATCTACCTTCAGATATGCCACCATGGTGACCACTGTGATGCTGTGCAGTTAACAGCAACAATAAGTGAACATGTACAGCATGCATTATCGGTAGGTGTGTTAAATGTGTGCATGACAAATGCCATGGCCATAACATGGACGGTGTATTGGCAAACCTGAACAAAACAACTCCATACTCATCAGCTACAGACTGCTGCCCCAGAGGTATACCAGAGGGACCTACATAGTTGTGTGAGAGATGTAATGTCAGTAGCCACACCTGTGCCATTGGTACAGGGTGAGAGAAGCATTTCAGTACATCAACAGTACAAACCCACAATACTAGAGATTATGCCCATCTGTTCATTACTACACTGCAGCAACAGACTATGTTATCTGACATATGATGAAGATACTTTACAAATGAAGATGGATAAGCAACAGTGGTCTACTAATTTGCCCTGGGGCCTTACCTGCACGCTCCTCATCCATTGTGTGGGTAGCACCCATCTCCACAATGCTATCATCAGGTCCTGGCTTGACTGGCAGGTGGGTGCCCCAAGGCTGGTGAGGAGTTCCTCAGCATGTGTCAGTGGGGGCTGGATGGCATGAACCCCACCTGTGGCTAGCTGGTCCCTCCTAACTGCAGCAGCATGCTGATGAGCATGGTGGATGACAGCAGTGCAACGATGTCGCACCTGCTCCTAACTGCGGTTATGCAGGCCGATATCATTTACCCTGTGGATGAGCTCATTCCACAGGGCAGTCTTCTCCTGCAGATCATGGGCCATACACCCAAAAAGGGCTCTGTGTTGATGCATAAGGACGTTTATTATAAGATCATTCGCCTGTGGAGTATAAACAGAGAGACGCTCCCGGGACATGGTACCTGGAAGACATAAACAGGAAAAAAAGGTCTGAGGACCTCATACTGCAAGGATATAATAGCTGTTAATTGAACACCAACTGGTGCAGAGGCCATCACCTGATCATGAGCATCACCTACAAAAGCCATGCTGCAACCTATTCAAACAAGCTCAATCCCTGTAGTGGAGAGAGAGAAAGATAGAGAGAAAGAGACAGAGAGAGAGAAAAATAAAAAAAT
>NC_056729.1:1330602390-1330704890 GCF_019279795.1 Protopterus annectens | reverse complement strand
TCTGCATGATATGTTAGAGAAATCATCCTGACATCTTACAGCTCAGATGGCTTACTGTTAACTTGTTGTGGCTATGTTGTGCAGGGTCATGGGTTCAAGACATGCAAGTATTGTTTATTGTGTTGCAAGGCAGATCAGTTCAGTTGTGGAGGAAGGGATAATGGCAATAATTACAAGAGATCACTATTTTGGCCCCCTTCACCCTCATTAACAGTGCCTTTGGTCAGATGTTTTGCAGTGAGAGGTTCAGAGTGTGGATCCAATGTGTGAATGCAATACATATATTTATAGACATATAGAAATGTATCTATAGCTATATATATATTTATAGACACACACACACACACACACACACACATATATACCTATATATATATATATATATATATATATATATATATATATATATATATATATATATATATATATATACATATCTATATCTATAAATATATATATATATATATATATATATATATATATATATATACATACATCATTTACATATATAAATATATTTTCCCTACTGTTGAATGACTGTGCTGCATGATATGTTTGAGAAGGCATCACATTTATGTGCAGCTCAAATGTCTTACTGGTAAATCACTGTGGCTATGGTGTGCATGGTCTTGGGTTCAAGACTTGCAAGAGCTGACTATTTTGTTGCTGGGCAGAACATGAGCTGTTGGGTACAGAGTGATTAAGGCACTTTTAAGCAGTTGTAAGCAGGTTAGCATGGGTTTGTGTGGTGGTAAGCAGTGCTAACTTCTGGTTAAATAATCTTACCAACAGTTATCCTGACAGTGCATAATCTCTATAGCAGTTGTTTGCTGCCACATAAACAGGCTTAAACTCACTTTCTACTAGTTAAAAGAGCTTGCTCCTGCTTACCCCCACGTTAATTTCTTTAAAAGAAAAGAAAAAAAAGGGATGATAGGAAAGTGGTGAAAAAGGGGGCATGCAGAGGGAAAAACAATAGGGAAAGTAGCTATGGATGTGCAGGACAGGTGTAGGAAAGGCACATAGCTGTCCATTTCTTCTACAGCAACAGCTGTGCATATGTACTGAATTTGGAGGTAGATTTGGACACTCAAACCCCTGAGAGAGGGGTGAGGACAACAGTAATGTGTTGAGAAGTCAATTAGACCAGATTACATATGTCCAGTGGGCACTTGTGTAAAATTGACAGCCATGTATGGGGCAAACAATTTTTTTGGGAACAGATTGCCCTTTTTTTTAAAGGTGAGAGTGAGATGTTGGGGAAGGATAGTAGGTATATTTGGGGAGGGAGGTTGGTTAGGAAGACAGACAAGGCAGCATACAGGGGAGGTATATGACACATGTGGGGGGGTAAACACCTTGGATGGGGAGGGGTGTTTGGATATTGGAAGCCCGTGAGCCCCCAAAAGGAAACAGTGGGGCTGAGGTCCCCACTCATGGCAGTCACCACTGCACCTTCATGGTCCTGAAGGTGGCTGTGCTGGGGACTGAGCAGGAGGGGCAGAATGACCCTCTAAATGTGCCACATGACCCTCAAACTGGCATAGCAGATCTCCAAACTCCCTTTGCAGCTTGCTACACACCAATCTCTGGACCTGACTTTGGGTGACAGGATCCTGTCCATGCCCTCTTCAGGGGGAAGTAAGCCCCACAGCCCCATCCCCTGAGGTGGTTCCACCTGAAGGTGGGGCAGGACCAGCAGACAAGGAGGTCCTGGGGTGGGTCCCAGGTGTGCTGAGGCCTGGTGCCATGGCCAGATGTGGTGGGAGAGGTTGGTCCCCTGGGACCAGCCTTCCTAAACGTGCTATGGTGTTGCAGTTTTAAAACATACGTGGGTTAGTAATAGTCAACAAAATCCAGGATTAGTTATAACAGCATGCATAGATATTCCCATTAACCCAAACACCAGATTTGGAACACTTGCATAGCAAACAGAACACATGCATATATGGAACCACAGTGGCCATTACAATGGCATGCAAGTTACATTGATAGCAACAGGCCACCAATGATAGTATTTCAACATGGAACATTAATAGAAACACATTTCAATATTTATTGAACAATAGGTCATATGTCCCAACAGTACATTTGGTGTAAACATACCCACTGATTTGTATATTTAGATGATCATTGCAGATATGGTGGGGGGGTGGAGAGATGTCAATTAACAATATCCTTGTAGTACTCATAACTTTAATTATCATTGTTCTAATCATTAGGGTACAGGTATTATTACCATACCCTATGGCCTTGGTTTGATGAGTGATATGTTTGTTCACAGTGTATACTTCCTGAGCAGCCAAGTGCTCCGGATTGTGTGGAATGCTCCATAATTGTGATCGATTAAGCCCACTGTTCCGCTGTTCCGCAATGAGCAGCCGTTACTCCTATTTGTGACTTTAGGGATCTTGCAATGAAGAACGGAGTCTGCTGGGCTTGGTTTCTGCTAAGTGCATCAATATTCTCAGGCTGTGTCATTGTTTTGCATTACTGTAAATATAGGTCTCTGCTTTTACAACTGCCATTTTTTGTATAGCTAGAAGTAACAATGTTATTTCTGAAGGATGACTGCAGTTAAAATAGTTACACAAAATAAAGAAAGCTGTAGGGCATACAACATTTAAAACTGCAGGATATTTGCTCAAGAAGGTTATATGAAAATGTCAGAGCTGACTGGTTTAGGGATATATATGAGCTTTGTTTGAATGCTTGTATTTTTTTATTCAGTGTTTTTACATGGCATGCTGCTTGGTTACTCTGATAGGTTCATTGGTAGGTACTATGCTATCTGCCCGAGGGTATTTATAAGCCTAGCCAGAGTGTGTCGGCTTTCGCCGCCCCATTGATTAATATAGGTTCATTGGTAGGTACTAGACTATCTGCAAAGTGAGACTCAAACCCTGCACTTTCTACTTGTGAGGTAAACACTTTAACCGTTATGCCAACCCCAACCCCTTTATGCCAACCCCAACCCCCATGTTAAACTGAAGAAGAATAATGTCATATTTAGTACTCTGTGAAACAATAGTAAATACAATTGATGTGCTTACTTATAGCTGAATAATAAAATAAAAAAATCAGAAGCTTAATCTTCTTAATTAAGCTACAGGCCCCTCCCCCATTCACACACATACTTTGGGGGAAAAGAAGATAATGTCTGATTCCTTGCAGTCAGCTAAGTGACATAAGAGATGCCAGGTTGGGGCAAAGTAGATATCAAAGAACAGTCAGTTCCTAGATGCGCTGTGCTTCTGGTATTAACACTCAACTGCTCTCTTTTTTGGGAAAATTTCTGTCCCTGGCAGTTTCTGCTCCTAGAGAGATTAATGGCTTAAGCTTAGAACAATGTAGGTCTGCTATCAGGCAAGTATGAAACAGATACAAAATGAGTAATAAGTTCTGTAGACTAAGAGGGAGAGAGCTGGCCATAACTCAGATGGGAAAAATAAAAATATTTATTGTGCCCTTCACATACTTTAAGGTCTTGGGAAACCTCTGAATGTACAGATCTTGAAAAAAAAAACAGTAAGGAGTTATGTCAGTAACATTTTTCTTACTTTCATGCCTCTGTAGCAGTTTGTGTGGAGAGACGAGAACAAGAAATATGTTACTTTGTAGTCATGGTGCAAACTGTAACTTTAGAGAGACTTGAATGTTAAAGTAATGAACAGAGGAAGGAACCTACGGTTTAGCTAGCCATACTTAGTGTACTCAAGTGAATGCATTCTTTCTGAGCATATTGTAGAAATGTTACAGGTGCAACAACACAGAATGCTTAGAACATTTTAAACTAGGGTCTAATAAATAGTGCTGTCCAAAACATGCCAGTTGAAAACAGCAAGTCATTTTCTGAAGAATGTATGGGCAGCAATTTAAGGACAGTGCATTAACAATGGGGTAACATTGACTGATTGATTGAAAAGCAGTAGACATCTAAGAGGCATAGTACATTCAATTTTTGGGAGGAAAGGTTTGCAGTGAGTGACATTGAATGTATGACAAAAGTGTAAGATGACAGATTTGGGGGTCATGCTTCATCTTGGGAATGGAGTACTTTTCTGAAAAAGCAGAGTTTTTATTATTTGAAGAACTCAAGAAGCTGCCCAGGAGAGTTGGTCAAATGGAAGAAATGATTAGAGTTAACAGAGTGAGGGAGAAGGTGCAGGTATTTTTGGGTCTGGCATGGTAGTGAATCATAACTTGGAAGAATAGGAGAGAAGCCAGGTAGAAAGAATTTGTTGTTTATGACCAACTTGAATAAATGAACTAGGGGTAAGCAGCTGCCTAGCTAACGACTGCGATACAAAATGTAGTCTTTTTACTTATGAAGGTAAAAGTATCTTCACCAGGTTGTGTGCATCATAATTAATGGAAATAGGTCACTGCTGTCTGAACCATACTTTCTGTATATTGCATTTTATCAATGGTTTCTGCTGACTTTGTTTTATTTGAAGTGTGTACTACTGGATTTTAAAAATATACAGTATTCACTTAGTTCTTCTGGCAGAAAACTCACTTCACCCAGGTCCCATGGAAGTGGTGCATTTTTGCACAGTGTGAAAATAGGGTGTTCCACATTTTGATTGTTTGTCACACATTGACAGGGTCTGTGTTGCACATTGGCCTCTTAAGAAGTTGAGACCTATGTATACTTCAACTAACTCTACATCTCTTACCTGGTAGACCCGTGGAGGGAATGTTTGCTAACACTACCTGACTGTTTCTGCACATATTCACAGATTCAAAGTTAATATTATACACATACCTCTCAGTCTCTTAGTGTACACACTCTGGGCAAAGCCTGACAACATGGGGGTACAAACAGGGATATGTTTTGAATATTGCTGTCATAAACTTGGAGAGTTGCTAGAGTGACAGGATTTATTTTAATATACATTTTCTGAAGGTTTTGAGGTCTGAAAATCAAATGTATATCATTATTTCATGACCACAATTCTAAGATCATCTGACTGATTTGCCAGGGGGACAGGGGAACAGGCAGAAAATATGGGCCAATTATCTGGACATTCTGAAAAATCTGTACAGTTGGGAGGTATGATTATGCATACAGCTTACTACCACTCCCAGGAATCGAACCATGGCTGTGTCTGCTAAAAATACAACAATTTAAGTACAGTAGAGTGTGGTATTTGGAAATTGCTGACTATCTCTTCAGTTTTTTCTGTCTAAGTCTCTCTTGGTTGTACAATCTGATCTTGTACTTACAACAGTCTTATACAGAGATTCCAAGACTTTTGTTTATGTAGCACAGTGTGGGTAACAGTGTTTAACACAACATTACTATTCAGAGAATGCAACAGTAAATGCCATATAATACACAACCATTCCGGATTTAGAGCTTTATTGCCAGCCAGTTACAGTTTTATTTAAATATGACCCGTATGGGACTATTACTGTCATATTGTCTGGTTTATTCAGTACAACTCATGCAACAGTTTTTATACTGTCAGGTAACTTTCTACAACTTTATATTTATTTGGTATGACTACTACAAGCAGGATTGTTACTCACCAGCTTCACAGCACAGCCTTTGCAGCCTACTAGCATGGGCTTCCTATTTCACAGCCCACTCAGCTGCAGCTTTAAGGGAAATAGAGAAACATTTAGGCATACCTATCCATCGCATACACAGGCTGAACATTAGTAAACAGTTAGTAGTATGACTACTTATACACTGCTAGGACATCACTCCTCTACCTTGCTTCATGGACCCACTCGTCCAAGAGCTCCCTCTTTCTCCACTTCAAGTTGGCATAGTAGTGCTGGACCTGCTCACTAGTCCAAGGGATACCAGTGGCACTGGTGAGATCACGGGGCGAGATGATCCCAGGCTTCCACTTTATATTGGGGGCCTTGGTACTGGCCCTGCAGCAGTCTCTCATCATAGTTTTGTACCAGGAGTCCTACTATGACCTTGGACTCTTGTATGCCCCAGTGCTGTGCCCGGAAGTGCACGCCCTCACTGACTCTGGCCATACTGTCTACAGTGGGATGCTGCAACCAATTATGAGCTGTATACCCACCTGTGGGGGTTTAAATATGGCCAATTTCCCAGCCTTTGCTGTGATTGGATGGTTTTGAATATGCTGAGCTAAGCTAAGCTACGGGCAAACCTGCTTAGCTAAGGTTGGCAGTGCTTAAAGGGACAGGTTCAGCACTGTTTACTGATGGGCAAATCCATCCACTTAGCTGGGCTGCTCATTGCTTAGCAGTCATATTTACATAATGCTTACACCTGGTAAGCAGAGCTGTGGAATGCTTAGCATTGCTTATTTTTCATTTTATAGACTATCTGATGTATGGCATTGAGTCATTATTCATTACATATTATACATTTGTTTACTGTCCCTGACATTCCCCAATGTGCTTTCATTACATTTATTCATGTGTGACTATACTGTATGGGGCACTTGTGTTTATATGGGGATTTCACAACTTTATTAAACTGACACCTCACATCTGGACCTAATGCAGTACTCCAGTTAACACATATATGCTATTTAGTAGGTAGTACTAAAAAAAATGTTTATATACTGCTTTCACATGTAAAATGCAAACTGGTTACAGTGGGGATTGAAGCGGGAATGGCTGCTCAGAAAGCGTACACTCTAACCACTACACTATTGCAATACTACTTAGGTTGGATATCTCTTGCTATTTAACTTCTTGTGCTGTTTAAGCTGGACTAAGCATAGCTAAGCAACGGGCACACCCGCGCAGCTATGCTTAAACTTTATCACATTTATAAAAAAAAAAAACAGTCGTGTTGTGTTATTTTATCTATAACCTTCAGAATATCCCTGCTAATGCTAAACCTGTTATTTTATCAACTTTATGCTTTGTGGGACAGTTGTCCCTTTTGGCTTTGTCCACATTCCTTACTCTGATGGGTTGGGAGGTGTGCGCTATGTGCTTATGCCACCTGTGTTATCCTAACAACTTTTGGCTTGGTTATTGTCCCTTAAGACTTTGACCACAGATTTGTTTTCCTGATGGGTTGGGGGTGTTATGAGTGTTCCCGCTCATTGTTAATTGCTGAAAGGTAATTCTGGAGTGCATTGTGAGAGCTCTGCTCTCAGACACACCCTCTGCGCTTGTACACAGAACAGTGTCCATTTTAGAGCATGGCAGAGTACCTTCATAAATATGCATGGTGCGTTGCCGTGCTGAACAGGAACAGTCCCTGCCATGCAGGAATTACTTATTCCTGCATGGCTGCTTGCTGAATCCCAAGGTCTGTTTCTTAGATTTTCCATTATCTCATGTATAATATAGTGGCACTTCATATCTATCCATACAAGCAATGAAATAAATGTATCTTTAAACAGAGTTCTATTTTCAGAATGTTTGGTGAAGTTAGTCAAAACATTATCTTACACCATAGCTGTTCTTAAGAAAATTGGACGACATTCTAAATGAATAAATGAGAGAAGTGCAGTTTATAGAACAAAATACAGGATAAATGTATCCTCAGATGATGAAGTGTATTTTGTCACACTTTATAACCCTTTATCAAAGGTGTAACCTGAATTTTCATAAATTCTCAAATATTTATAGTGGAGTGGAAAATAAATTAAGTGCTTGCAAGGGTTTCTCCATCTGTAAATATGTGCACTATAGTTATGTACGTTTTATAAACTGCCAGCATTTTAAGGCTTTAAACAATGTTAATTGTTACCAAGAGAGAGCGGTATAGGTTCATAGGTTGGTACTAGGCTATCGGTCCTAGGGCCTATACAAGCCTAGCCATAACAATTCCCTAGCTATTTCTTCCCACAGTATTTACTTCCCTGGATCCCTGTCTAGCAGGGCGACTGAGATGATTCCCTTGGGTGAAATGTACATTTGGTTTGCATTACATTACGTACACCAGTAAACAAGCAAGGAAAATAATTTCAGAGCACTTATGGGATATTGGGAATGCCTTGCTAATAGTTCAATGGCCTCCTATTTTGATCAAAAGCATGGTGTTAGTGTCAAATATTTATTTATTTATTTATTTATTTATATTATGTGTGTGTGTCACAACAGCTTTTTGTTTCTAAATAATAGAGATGCTTTAGTGCAGAAAGAACCTGGTTTATTTTTATTTAACAGATACTTTACCCCAATGGATTTAATAATGAATTATTAACAAAGTATGTTTTATAAATCAGGTTTCAAAACAGTTATTTTTTGGTATTCATATCTGATTTGTTATTCCTTTTCTCATGAGGATTTAAGGATGTGAATATACTTCACTGTTTCAAACCTTTGAAGCCACTTAGCTATAATATAAGATTGTTATTTTAATTAATTAATAAACATGAAGCTTTAAAATATTGGGTGACTCTGAGATTAATACGTCTATATTTATGTTATGTATTTGTAGACCTCACTGTATTTCATTGTAGAAGTAATAGACTGTAATTTTTATTACACCGCAAGGTGGAACTCTTTTCAGGAGTATAAAAGACAATTTTGAAAGTAACAGAGGAGACCGAGAGACTAGCTGAAGGAGGGAAGACTGAAACAGGGAGCTGAAGGGAAAAAGGGCCTTGCAGCATGACTGGATTTTCTTTTCTAGTGCTTTGGGACAGGGAAGTGGAGTAGCAGATTGTGTCTGTCTTTTGCTGAAATCTGAGTGATGGTATTTTGTGGCATCAGGAGAGAAGTCTGAAACCAGTAGATCCATGCCTGAATATGATTCAGCAAGAAAAGGAGTCCCTTTGGGCCTAGTACAGAGAAGCCATAGATGATTACCAGAGTGTTTGCAGGTGATTTTTCTACTTTCAGAGGAACCACGGTGCTAGTCACTAGGATATTCTTGATGGAGTGGTGATAGGCTCTGGCCATCATTTTATATTTTTATAAGATTGTGGATCCTCCCCCCCAAATGCTTTGTGGATTACAAATAACTGGGATCCATATGAGCTCCAACTTGGGCCCCATCATGCTGGCTGCAAGACTGTAAGTAGTCACTCACCAGTGAACAGTGTATAATAGAGTGTTTCATAGTTGGTCTATTTAGAATTGATCAAGGGGGTTGAAGGTGTTAGTACTGCTCAATGACATTGTATTTTGTCATATTTGTATTGTTGCATTATAAATCTTCATTGTTCAATGGCACTGCATTTTGCTCGTGTTAGGACTGCTGCCTTCAAGAATTTTGCTGCTTAATGACATTGCATTTTGCTCTTTTATTGCTTAATGACATTGCATTTCTTCCTGTGTTTATATTGCTGCATTATAAAGCTTTACTACTCATTGATATTGCCTTCTTTGTGCATGTTTGAATGTCATGACCTTTTTTTCTGTTGAGTTCTAGGGAAGAGGGTGAATGTATGCTTTCATTGCATGCATATCTCACCTTGCCTTATTGCTAACTAGTGCACTGTTAAAATTATTTGTTTGTGGTTGTGCTATTGCCTTTTAAACTAGATGTGTCACCTGGAATAAAATCTGTCGTTCTTGCCACCTTGGTGGGTTGGCCTATAGGGGTGCCACCAGAGTCAGGTAGGAAGGAACCCATATCTACTTCAGCAACACCTGCGGATGCACTACATTTGGGGCCTTGTCCGGGATTGTCTGTACTGCCTTGGACTCCACCCTATTCCCCTGTATGTGTGGAAAGCAAATCCAGCAGAAACATGAACCCAGAAGTAGCCGCTAAGTGGTGCAAACAGCACAATGCTCAGTCAGAGTACTGCTTAGTTCTGGTGTTGCCAGGGGGTCACATGGACTGATATGCAAATACATTAAGTCACAGGATCTTCATCAGTTATAGGGTGTGGATTTTTATTAGACAGCACTAAGGACCCTTCCGAGCAGAGCACATAGACCTAATTAGAACGGAAAAGTCCTTTAGTGTATGAGCACATACCTTTGAGTGTACAAATTTCAGGTGAGAGTGCAGTCCATGTAGTAATCCCTGAGAAGTACACTACCTCAGCAACAGAGAAAATACTTGTGGAAGCTATCCAAGTAGATAAGAACCTTACACTTGAAGCTGCAGCTTCACTGCCCATAAATACTATAGGGCCTGAAGTTTTGAATACTTTGGGAAGTATTGTAGAGAAATGCTTAAAGCCTACACAGCCATTCACTGGGTTTGGCTACTGCAAATTACGTTTCTTTTCTGGAAAACAACCCACACCTCAGGGAGAGGAAGATTTTTAATCCTGGATGGATCATGCTTCACAAGCCCTAGAGGAGTGGAATATCCCAGAATCTCAGAAGAAGCAGCGGATAGCTGAAAGTCTAAAGGGATTAGCTGTAGATACCATACACAACCTAAGGATGGGTAAGCAAGATTGCATGGCCAAGGACTATTTAGGAGTACTGCAGGATGTGTTTGGAAGGACCGAGAGAGCTGCTGACCTACTGTATCAGTTTGAGCATACATACCAAGAGGTTGGTGAGAAACTATCTGATTACATTAAGCGATTAGATAAAATGTTCCACCAGATCATCCTAAAGAAGGGATGGATCTGAATGTAGCTGACAAAGTACGGATCGGACAAATTTTACAGAGAGCTGAAGCTATGGACCCCATTGTGTGGAAAATGAGGATGAGAAATAGGGAAGAGACTCTAACTTTTTCTCAGTTAGTTAAAGAGGTGAGGGAAGAGGAAGCCCTGTTGGAAGCCAAATCTCAGTGTTCAACAGCAACTAAAACAGTGAGTGAACACCAGCAGGAGCCTATAGCCATGCTCACTACTCAAATAGGAGTTGTGGCCCAGAGTTTCTGCAATGTAGAGGTGTCACAGTTGCAGATGCAGGTGTCTTCCCTGACTAACGCCATAGCTCAAGTCACCAAGACAGTTGCAGAATTGCAGAAAGCTGTGGTAACTTTAGCTGAAGGGAGGAACACATCAGCTAGTACCTCCACGAAAGGACTCGGGGAAGAACCGAATCAGCTAATGTTCAGAGTTCCTACTGGATTTTGTTTTCACTGTGGGGATGCAGGGCACAGAAAGTGACAGTGTCCTAATGCAGAGAACTTGAGAAAAGTGAACAAACTATTATTGGCTAGTGCAATGCAGGGAAACTTCAAAGGGCCTCAGTGAAGGAGCCAGCTGAGTGCCCAGTTACAAAGAACTCCATAAAATCTAACATCAAGAGACAGCATCCTGGATCTCCTTTCCACACAAATCCTTGTAATAGGGGAGAGAAACTATCTACTATGCACACTTCTAGCTTATCTGAGGTGAACAACTGAATTGGAAAGCCATCTCAGCCAAAATCTCAGCATCTGAGACCGCAAAGCATTACTAAGCAAGAGTCTTATCCATTAAAATGGTGAGGTCAACTGGTGGTACCACAACCACATGCTGACGGCCATACAGCTGAACAGCACCGGAAACAGAAACTACCCAATGGCCTACTGGGACCATCCCCTGTCGTGCCAGTAAAAATAGAAGGAGTATATAGTAAAGCACTGTTGGAAACTGGGGTACAAATCACCATTCTGTACAGAGACTTCTACCAAAAATACTTAAAGCATTTGCCACTTGAAAAGTTAGAAGATTTGGAGATCTGGGAGCTAAGTGACATGAAGTTCCATTATGATGGTTATGTCTCACTCAAGTTAGAATTTTCCACTTCAGTTGTTGGGTCAACAGAAGTTTTTGAAACACTCACTGTTGTGTGTCCCAGGCCAAAAGGAAAGGATTCAGCATCTATTTTAGTGGGGACAAATACTGACCTCGTCAGAAGAATGCTAATGCCTCAGTTGACCCAGGTACACCCAACACTACATCCTCTCCTGAGACCAGTTTTCTGCGCCCTTCAAAGGGGGAAGGATATTAAGAAAGATGAAATTGGTCATGTGTGGACCCTGTCTGGGAAAGAGCATATAATTCATCCTGGTCAGGTCACCTGCTTGAGAGCCAAAGTGAGAATGTGTGGACAAACAGTTTCCTTTCATCTCATGATGGAAATGGATCCAGAAAGTGACTTGCCACCCGGGCTGGAACTAGTCCCAGAAGTTTGGCCTGTGGAGAATTTAAAGCATCCTTATGACACTTTACCTGTGGGGTTAAAGAATAAAGGAAGTACTCCCATTGTCCTGCGTTCACAAGTGAATTTGGGAAATGTTTATGCTGCCACTCCCTTACCTGCTTCTGTGTGGACAAGGAATGAGAGCAGGGACAATGAGTTGATGCTGGAAGATGTTGATATAGGAGGTGGTCTCTTGCCCCCTGAATGGCTAACCAGAGTTAAAGAACTACTAATGAAAAAGAAAAATTGTTTTTCTTCTGGTGAACTAGATGTGGGCTGTGCAAAAAGTGCAGAACACCAAATAAGTGTAAAAGAGGACCTGCCCTTCAGGGAACGTTCCAGAAGAGTAGCTCCAGGAGACCTGGAGGATTTAAGAAAACATTTGGAAGAACTAAAAGCCGCAGGGATAATTCGAGAGTCAAGAAATCCATATGCCTCTCCCATTGTCGTTGTCAGGAAAAAGAATGGGTCAGTCCGCATGTGTGTTGACTATCGTACTCTGAATCAGCAAACCATTCCAGACCATTACACAACTCCCCGGATTGAAGATGCTCTAAATTGCCTGGTGGGTAGTAAGTGGTTCAGTGTGCTAGACTTAAGGAGCGGACACTATCAAATCCCTATGCGCCCAGAAGATAAAGAGAAGACTGCCTTCATCACCCCTTTGGGATGTTTTGAGTTTGATCGCCTACCTCAAGGTTTATCAAATGCACCTGCAACTTTTCAGAGAATCATGAAAAGAACAGTTGGGGACATGCATCTCCTGGAAGTCTTAGTCTACCTTTACGACATCATTGTTTTTGGAAGGACTCTAGAGGAGCGTAAAGAAAGACTGATGAAGGTATTGGACAGAACTGAGAAGGAAGGCCTGAAGTTGTCATTGGACAAATGCAAGTTCTTCCTACCTTCAGTGACCTATGTGGGACATGTAGTGTCTGCAAATGGAATATCCACAGATCCCAGCAAAGCTGAAGTGGTGCCATCTTGGCCCAGACCAAAAACTATCACAGAGTTGCAATCTTTCCTGGGGTTCTGCAGTCACTATAGAAGGGTTTGTGGAAGGATTTTCAAAGATAGCAAGACCTCTCAACCATTTGCTCTGAAATGATGAGAAAGCAGATGAAACAGATGAAGATATCCTTGTAAAAAGACCTAAGGGACCGAGAGGTTCTAAAGAACTCATTGAGAGTCATTGGGCTGCTGAATGTGAAGAGTTATTTGAACAGCTTAAATATTACCTCACACATGCCCCTGTGCTGGCATATGCTGACTCAACAAGGCCATACACTTTACATGTGGATGCTGGCAGGGATGGCTTAGAAGGAGCCCTTTACTAGGAGCATGACAAGAAGCTGAGACCTGTAGCTTTTATCAGTCGGAGTTTATCCCCCACAGAAAGAAACTACCCTGCACACAAGTTGGAATTCCTTGTCTTAAAGTGGGTGGTAGTGGACAAGCTGCATGACTATCTCTATGGGGCTGAATTTGAAGTGCAGACTGACAACAATCCTCTGACATACATCCAGACCACTGCAAAGCTAGATGCTACTGGCCACAGATGGATGGCAGCTCTATGCAACTATAATTTCAGCTTGAAATATCACCCAGGACACAAAAATGGAGATGCTGATGGTCTGTCCAGAAGACCTCAGGGAGATTTACACCCTGATGATGAATGGGTGGAAATTCCAGCGCCAGAGGTGAGAGCTATGTGTCAGATTGCAACCTGCTATCAACACACTGAATGTTAGGCCCAGACATTGGGTCTGTCTGCAGCAAGCATACCCCAAGCTTACTGTAATCTGGTCACTTTACAGGCTTCATCGCTACCAGCTTTGAGTAACAGTGACCTCAGGAGAGATCAAAGGTAAGACCCCTTAGGTCAGCTGGTGGTAGCTGGTTTAGAGAAGAAACAAGTTAATATGCTTCACATGGATATTCATCCTCTGGCAAGACTTTTGGCCAAAGAATGGGACAGACTCCAGATACAGAATGGACTAGTATATAGGAGATCTCCTAGTGCACTTGGCAGTGAAAAATAGCAATTCTTGCTTCCTCAGAAGTATAGAGAAGTAGTACTCCGGTCATTGCATGATGAACTGAACATGGTCATCTTGGTTATGACAGAACAGGTTCTATAGGCTATGCATGAAGCAAGAAGTTGAGGATTATTGTTGTACATGTCTTCGTTCCATTAGACAGGTTCTGCTGGCCATGCATGAAGCAAGATGTTGAGGATTATTGTCGTACATGTCTTCGTTACATTAGACAGGTTCTACTGGCCATGCATGAAGTAAGATGTTGAGGATTATTGTCGTACTTGTCTTTGTTGCATTCAGAGAAAGACTCTACCTACCAGAGCTGCCTCATTGGATCAAATGGAAAGTAGTAGACCCATGAAACTAGTCTGTATAGATTTTCTGTGATTGAACTGGATGAAGGCAGGATCAGTAATGTGTTGGTGGTAACAGACCACTATGCCAGATATGCTCAAGCATTTCCCACTCATGATCAGAAAGCTATTACAATGGTGAAACTACTAGTTGAGAAGTTCTTTGTACACTATGGTCTGCCAAAAAGGATACACTCTGATCAAGGATGTGATTTCGAGAGCAAGCTTGTCCATGAACTACTCACTCTGTTGGGAGTCCAAAAAAGCCACACCACTCCTAATCATCCTCAAGGGAATCCTCAGCCTGAGCGTTTCAACAGAACTTTACTAGACATGTTGGGGACACTATCTGCTGAGAAGAAGAGTCAATGGAGTAGACATGTAGTCACAGTGGTGCATGCTTACAGCAGTACTAAAAATGATGCTGCAGGATTCTCACTTCCTAATGTTTGGAAGAGAAGATTGTCTTACTGTTGACATCACCTTTGGAGTCACAGCTGATGATACACCAGTGCGATCTCATGACAGTTATGTGGAGAGACTCAAGAAGAACCTCAGACAGGCTTATGAGCTTGCTGAAAAATCAACAGAACAAAGACATCAGCAAAACAAGGCTCACTATGACTAAAAAGTAAAGGTGCATGATTTGCAGCCAGGAGACAGAGTTTTTTTGAGAAATTTGGGACTTCAAGGAAAGCATAAACTAGCTGACTGCTGGGGATCTGAGATTTACATAATTTGTTCTTAGCTACCTAATATCCCTGTCTACTAAGTTTGTCCTGAGGGGAAAGAAGGACCCATTAAAACCTGGCACCGCAACAACTTAATACCTTTGGCAAAATCAGTGAGACTCATGAATCCGGAACCCAGAATGACTCAGCAGAAGCCTAACTCAAGGCGATTCAAAAGGCTAAGGCGGAAATTAACTATCCTCTCCAATGTTCAAGAGCCTGTGTTTCCTTCTGCTGAAGGAGAGGAGGACAGTTATGATGACTGGGGTTTCAGTGAGTTTTTTTATGAGGATGTTCAAGACCCCGTGGGCTGTAATCTCAATGTAAATTCACCGGAATTCGTTCCTTGTCATTTTGAGCAGCCCAGACCTAACAACAGACTAAGTAATGCTTCTGTGCCTCTTACAGAGCCTGATACTGATGGGGGCTCTGCTATACAAACTTCAGAAAATAGTGCTGAGGACAGTCATATTGTTATGGAAAACGAAAGTGTAGTTATGCAAGACGAGATCTTAGAAGCAGATAATATGCCTACTGAAGAACTGGACACTGAATGTGATGTGAGTGACAAACTTTCCAAGCAAAATTCCTTAGCTGTCTCTTCCAAACCAAAACTGCAGAGACTGATTCAGCCAACACAGAGACTTACATATAACAGTTTGGGACATAGTACACAGGAACCTGTGACCACAGCTTATCAGAGTCTGCACCCATAATCCCTATGGCTCCTACTCCAGTGGTGACACCCCTTCCTAAGTTACGCATAAGGCTGATTACCCTTGGTGGAATGTACCTTTTGAGTCTAAAAATATTGTTCAGTTGTTGGTGCATTAGTGCATGTAAATAGTTTGCTGCTAATCTACCCCTGACATGGGGAGACCCAAGATTTTCAAGTAGAGGGAGAGTGTAGCTTCCACTGTATTTCATTGTAGAAGTAATAGACTGTAGTTTTTCATTACACCACAAGGTGGAGCTCTTTTCAGGAGTATAAAAGGCAATTTTGAAAGTGAAAGAGGAGACTGAGAGACTAGCTGAAGGAGGGAAGACTGAAACAGGGAGCTGAAGGGAAAAAGGGCCTTGCAGAATGACTGGATTTTCTTTTCTAGTGCTTTGGGACAGGGAAGTTGAGTAGCAGATTGTGTCAATCTTTTGCTGAAATCTGGGTGATGGTATTTTGTGGCATCAGGAGAGAAGTCGGAAAGCAGTAGTTCCATGCCTACATATGATTCAGCAAGAAATGGAGTCCCTTTGGGTCTAGTACAGAGAAGCCATAGATGATTATCAGAGTGCTGGCAGGTGATTTTTCTACTTTTCTCATCAGAGGAACACGGTGCCTAGTCATTAGGATATTCTCGATGGAGTGGTGAGAGGCTCTGGCCATCATTTTATATTTTTATAAGATTTTGAATCCCCCCCAAATGCTTTGTGGATTACAAATAACTGGGATCCATATGAGCTCCAACTTGGGCCGCATCATGCCGGCAGCAAGACTGTAAGCAGTCACACTGGCCAATGAATAGGGTATAATAGAGTGTTTCATAGTTAGTCTATTTAGAATTGATCAAGGGGGTTGAGGGTGTTAGTACTGCTCAATGACATTGCATTTTCTCATATTTGTATTGTTGCATTATAAATCTTCATTGTTCAATGACACTGCATTTTGCTTGTGTTAGGACTGCTGCCTTCAAGAATTGTGCTGCTTAATGACATTGCATTTTGCTCTTTTATTGCTTAATGACATTGCATTTTTTCCTGTGTTTGCATTGCTGCATTATAACGCTTTACTGCTCATTGATATTGCCTTCTTTGTGCATGTTTGAATGCCAAGACCTTTTTTTCTGTTGAGTTCTGAGGAAGAGGATGAATGTATGCTTTCATTGCATGCATATCTCACCTTGCCTTATTGCTAATTGGTGCACTGTTGAAATAATTTGTTTGTGGTTGTGGTATTGCCTTTTAAACTAGATGTGTCACCTAGAATAAAATCTGTCATTCTTGCCACCTTAATGGGTTGGGTCTATAGGGGTGTCACCAGAGTCAGGTAGGAAGGAACCCATATCTACTTCAGCTATATCTGCAGGTGTGCTACATATTTATTTACCCTTTGTTGACAGAGTTAGTCCTACTAGGCTAGTGGCCTCTTTTCAGGGGAGACCCACGGTGGTATTAATACTACTAGGGGAAATTTGGCAAGGGCACCATGGAACTTCCATTACTCTTTTTGATAGGTGCTGTGGGATACTTTACATCCACCTGAGCTACTACTAACTCATACATGGGACCTTGATTTAATATGAGGTTACATATGTCTTCAGCTACATACTGAAAGCAGCTGGCAGCACTTTCAGGTTTTTTTTCAGGTTCTTTCATTTGTTTCATTTGCTGATATAGTAAATATATGTTCAGCATGGGCACTTCTTGTACAAGAAAAGGAAGTAAAATATATTATTTTTGTATTGGATATTGTATAAACATATTATATTTAAAGTACATATTTATCTCTCCAAATCAAATGATAAGAATAGCGTTTTCTGTTTTCAGCAGCTGCAAGCTCTAACTACTTTTTAACTACCATGACAGAGACTGACGAAATGAGGATTTTCTCTCCTTACCCAGTTCTCAACCAAACTCTGATACTCAGACACTCCACAGTCTAGTCCAACTTCCCTTATGATGTTTTTAGAGTTTCCTTCCAGTCCAACAAATTGCTTGGCCACAGCTTTTACTTCATTCTGCAACAGTAGCAAAAACAACCCAACTCCTGCCAAAAAAAAAAAAAAAAAATTAAAAAATAGCCACAAATATCTCTGAAGTGTTTTTGGGGCTTCCTTCTTTCTTCTTTGACTTCCTCTACACCAGACAGTAAAAATTCTCTTCCAAAGAAAATATTCTTCCATCACTGCTTATGTAGCTCTCTTCATAATCTGTGGTACTTTCCCAAAAGAGTTTACAGCCATCCATTGTGTTCATTTACAGTGACTAGACCTAACAATCGCAGGAGAGTCCATTATAAAGTCAGGAACTCCTCTGAATCACAGTATACTTAAAAAAGTCTGCACAACTGAAATGCAGCTGCTTTTAGACTGTAGTTCACTTAGCCCTGGTACTAGTATAAAACTACAAGTAATATATGTAAGGCATTTTGACAAACATAGGGCATTTCCTCTTTTGCTGTCACTTATTATGACCAGTGGAATGTACATCTAGAAACCATGACTTTGCCTCTCAGACAAGAGAGGTGACAACTGTTGGAAACCATGCACTATTTTTGTTGTCTGCTCTGGACATAACTGTATCTTTACTTTGTCTTTTTCAAGTTGACCTACCCAGAACTGCCAACATTAATACAGATTGTTTTTTGCCAGCTGTCTGTATAAAAGGATAACATGGACTCATTTTTTAATGGTTGTACATCTTGCTATGTATCCTTGTTTTCTGCCAGCTTTCCTCTTTTATCTTTTACACTGCTTTCATATGCTAGGTGATCTGCATACCTCTCAACCTCTTAGTGTAAGTGGGGAAATACTAAAAGAATGGGAGACAAAAGCCTTGACATTGTGACAGATTTTAATTTTTGCTCTTATAAACGTAGATGGTTGCTAGAATAACACAATGCGCATTAGCATTCTTAGTTTTTAAGGATATGAAACTTGAAACTCAAGTGTCTGCAATTATTTAATGACTTAAATTTTTAGTGATTTGCTAGAAAACCCCAAATTTTATGAGGAACCGGCATAACATGAGGCAAAAATTTCGATATTCTGTGAAAATCTGGACAGTTGAGAGGCATCTGCCATAAATATCATTAGGGGCATCTCATTATTACCTTATGTTGATGTTTGTCTTCCAGTTATGGACACCATTCCCTTGTTTTGTGTTTTCATGATGCATTATTTTATGCTATTTTATTTTTTGCACTAAATTTTAGCTGTTCCATTTTATAATCTTCCCTTTCTATGCTCAACATCTGATTGCTCATGTTATCTTTCAGGCATGTTTGGTGGATAGTTTGCTCATTTTTGCTGAATAGCGGTTTTAGCAATGTGTATGATCTTGAATGTTAAAGGTATGCTGTGGCACTATGTCATGTCAGAGAAAGAGCAAGAAAGCAGCTGGGATTCATGAACATCTTCTGTATACTTGCATAATGCTAGTATCCCAGGAGGTACATGTTGATGTGATGGATGCCACAGCTAAGGCAGGCCATTGCAGCCAAGTCAATGCACACTCATTTGTACTATGTAGCACCCCAAAAAAAAAGGCAGGACAGGTGATAATAGCCAACAGAAAGACCAGTGTGGGTGTGCACATGTTCAATATATATATGAGAAGAAAATTATTATAATGCCTCCATTATACCTCCATAGCCCAGCAACCTCTTGTACTTCCTCCTAAATCTGTTAACTTATTCATATTTAAAACTTCATAGATCAATACTTTAATTTTCTACATATAGGAACTCCCTCACTCACTTCTGCAAAAACACTGTATAATGGGTCTATATCACAACGTCGAACTTACAAAAGTTTGATCGTTGTAATATCAAACTATTATGTTCGAAACCCAACAAAACCAAAAGCACAGAACAGCAATTTTTTTCTCAGGGAAAAAAAAAATCGCTGTTCTGTGACAAAAAAAAATCCAAAAAATGTAACCTTAAACCTAAACTGAAGTGGGGTGCTTCAACCCCCACACCCCACAACATGGGGGGCTGTGCCCCCCACACCTCCCTTACTTAAATATACTAACTCCGAGATCGCACCACAGTGGAGGAAATAGCAAAGCCCCGAAAACAGCCCACCGATTTTTTTTCCCTGGGAAAAAAGTCGATGTGGCGTGGCTTCAATATTTTCCACTTTCAGACTTTAGGGTTCGATATTACAATGTTCAAACTTGTTTTAGTTTGACGTTATAATATAGACCCATGTATAATACTTACCTGGAATACCTGAACATAGTATAATGATCATATTCCTGTGTCTGTCCTACTCCTTTCCTATGAACTGCATAATCATCATAAATTCCAGTGTGCCTAGGTTAACTGGTGTTTAGGTAACACTGCATACTCTTCTTTGTTTGTAAATACTGTAATGTAAATAATCAGTTATGTCATTGTTTGTAAATACCATAATCAGTTGTGTGTTAGCTAAAACTAGTGATCATATTATATATAAACTATTGCATTGCTTTTGGTAATGTCATGTTATTCACGTTATGTTTGTTGTTTAATCCTTGTGGAGCTTTTCTCCCTGGACCTCCACAGAAAATAGGCTCACCTGGCCTAGTGGAACTTCCTGGTAAATAAATAAATAAATAAAATAGTGTATGTAAATAAATAAATAAATAAATAAATAAAGAAAGAAAGAAAGAAAGAAAGAAAGAAAGAAAATGGTGTATGTAGGAAAGTAGGAAAGGTGAATACTGCAAACAGAGGTTAAACACAGAAGGGAAACCATAACATATGAAGGACTGGGACAAAGGAAGGGTAATTGTTTAGTTGGGAGAGCCTCTTTTGTAAGTTTTACAAAAGCAAGATAGGCTGAGAAGATAGTGAGGGATGTCTGTGGATGGGATAAATGGTGAAGGGAAGATAGCAGCAGCAGACATGGGAACGCAGGTATAGACAGATGGGGGGAATATACACACAAATTGTGTGGTGGCTGGGGCATGAAAGCACACATGCAGAAAGTGGACAACTGGGGAAGGAGGTGGACAATGAACAAGAAATGATGAATGATATGTTAATGACTTGTGGTGGGTTACTGGCCTGGCTGGATGTCAGGCTGGTCTAGAGGGCAACAAACCTCATCATAACTCATTACAGTTTATAATGTTATATGGCTGTTGCCCCCCTGGAGTCCTAATGGACAAGGTCTGCCAAAAGTGCAGCTCTACCAGTTATGCCAGAAAGTTCTCCAAATTGCCATAGTGGGCATCCAGTTACTGGTACGCCTTGGCAGCAAACATCCACTGCAGCAAACACTGGGAGACTACCGGACACTCCTCCATCCCCCCAATAAGTGAACATTTTATTCCCTTCCTGATTGGCAGGCACAAAGGGAACCAGTGATTCCCCCCCAGGTATTTTTCTAGTGAAAGGGAGATTTGCTAGCTATAGACAGCCCAAAGCCAGAGGCAACAACCAGTGGAGACTGAAGTGATAGTGGTCACTTCTCCTCATCATCTTCTATAACTGAACCTGCAGAAGGACATACAATGGGAAGACATTGTGACACTTTTATGCTACAAACACAGCTGCAGTTGTACAGTTAACTGGCACAGAATTATGTCCTCCCCACTGCTGGCAGATGTGCTGCCTCGTATTGCAGCAGCCAACCATGTTCAATAACCATTCCCTTGCAGCTGCCAAAGAAAACATGTACTGTTAAGAATACTTTTATAACACTGTACATAGCACAAGACATTGGTATAGTACCCCAAAATAAATTGATACATTAGACTTTTGGCATGCATTCCTGACCTTCTGGGCCCCACTCTCAGATTAGGTCAGAGTGATGCTAATTCAGGTCATCATAACAATGACAGAAGTGTCCCCAGTATGGGTAATGCCAGTGATGTTCCTCAGCACCTGGCCCAACATGCACTAGGCATTCTTCTTCTACACTAAGCCATCATACTGGCTCACCAGGTGCTTCATGAAGCCTCCGCACAAGACACATAGGAAAATCCTGCTCTTCCTGACATATGATGCAGGAGACCTGCTTTTTACATTGCTGATATAGCTATGGCCACACAGTAGGCACTCTGTTGCATGTTTATCACTGATATGTTACACAATGCATTGCTATGCTGTGGCACTATGTATGTACACATGCCATATGCACAAGCATCTAGATTATATGCCTTGTGCTCTCTGAGATGTACTGAGCATGGCTCATAAATGAGTGTTGAAATGTGCACAGGAAGAAATGAACAGATAGCAGAGCTGGCTTCATTACCAGAACTAGCATGCCATCTAGCATGCATACAATTGTTTAAGAAGAGAATGAAGCTGTATCTAAAAAATAATTTAAAATACCTCTGCTCCAAAGACAATGGATAATGCAAGGGATACCATTTACCTCTGTTTAATGGAAGTTTGTTCACTTTTGCAGGTAAAAATCAAACTAATTTTATCATGGATGTTATTTGTATACATTTTCTTGTACTCTGCATACCTATGCAGTTTTTATTTGTTTTGTAAATAGCTAAATAGAGTTTGTAATTTGTTTGAAAAACAAAGTTATTTTGTAAAATTATTATTTTTAAAAACATTTTCTGAATGAAGAAATGTAAGAAATTTGCATTCTGAGTCCTTACATTATGACTAACAAGGATGTAACTCCATCTTTAGTAGAGCAAACTCTAATTAGGGCAAATTAGAACATCTAAAGAGTTGTAAAGTAAATAGGTGATTGCCAGCATATTTAATTAAACCAAGCTACCACTTAATTACTTCATTGTTAAACTGTTAATTTCATAGGTTAACAATTACCTTATGACTTTACAATTCTTTAGATGTTCTAATAAATTCCAGTTATTAACAGTTGCTGCTTGCCCCAGCAATTATAGAGTTGCTGCCCACGGGTAGTTATACATAACGTAGAATATCAAAAGATACATTACATTTTGGTGTTCAGCTGTGTTTCTAAGGTATTTTTAATTAAGAAACAAACAAAAAACTTTTTTAAATAAAATAGTATGTACTTATATACAAATGCTACTTTATAGAAAAAAATAAAGCTATGGAAACATCTTTGCTCATAATCTTGAAGCCTGACAGTAGTTTTAAATGGCTCCCTACTAAAATGTTGGCACTCGAAATGCCACGTGCTGCAAACTAAAACCACCTCCTCCTGAAGTTTAGGAAAGAGTAAATCTGGAATATCACTCTACTCCTTTAAACATTTTTTTTTTTTGCATATACCAACTTCAAGATCAACATACGTCAGAGAAAAGTGAATATTCCAGGAAATGACCATCTCAGATTTATTGCATAGGTTCATAGGTTCATAGGTAGGTACTAGGCTATCGGCCCAAGGGCCTATGTAAGACTAGCCAGCAAGGTTCCCTGGTATACACCACCCAAGAAAGCTATTTTCCTGTACCACTGTTGAGTAGAAACACAGAAGTGATCCCTGGGGTGTATTTCCTATTTCCCATCAACTCATCAAGATTTTTCTTGAAGAGTACTAATGAAGAACTTTGCTTGACATAGATGGGTAGCCTGTACAAGAGTATGGGAAGTCTCTGGGACAGGAATCTATCCCTCTAGCATGTCCTGTTTATTGTGGTGACAAGGTTTAGGTCCCTAGAGCGTGTAGCTTGGAGGGATTGGGATTTCTTTAGGTGTAGCATGTACAACAGCTCTGGGTTTGACATAGCTTTATATGTTAGGCAGAGATCACCTTGGAGTAGGCAATATGCTATGGAGTAAAGCTGGAGTTTTTTGAGATGGTCAGTGTAGGGTATTTGTTTGAAGAGAGTAATCCTCTTTGTAAGGTACTTCTGTGGCCTTTCCAGCTGCTGCAGATGTCTTGTGAGGTACATTCCAAAAGGGACATTGTACTCTATAATGGGTCTAATGAGTGTCGAGTAGAGGGGAACAATGACCTCTTTTTTCCTGGATGAGAACCTTTTTATGATGAGGTGTGCTATGTAGAAGGACTTCCTGACTACTGTGGCGATGTGACTATCAAAGGAGAGACTACTGTCCACCTGGGTCCCAAGGTCTCTTATCACACATTTGGTGTTAAGCAGATTGCTGTCTATGTGGTAGTTCATGGGTAGAGTTTTTAAAAAATGGGATGACACTGCACCTTTTTGGCATTGAGCTTGAGGCCATGGCTCTAACACCAGGCATCTGTCTCAGCGAGGCCATTCTATAGGATATCCACATCATTTGGGGAATTGACTATGGCTCCTAGTTTGCAGCCATCTGTGAACTTCATTAGCCAGAGGCCTTCTGTGTTAGCCTGTACTTCAGAGAAATAGATACCAAACAGGAGAGGTCCCAGGACTAAAACCTGTGGTACTCCACTTGTCACTGGTTTGTGGTCAGATTTGGAGTCTGCAACTTTTACAGTGTGGGTTCTGTCAGTGAGCCAGATGGCAACCCATCTTCTGACATAGGGATTTATACCTAGTTTAGTGAGTTTAGCTATAATTCCAGAATGGGGGATGGTGTTGAAAGCCTTGGTGAGGTCAAGATAGGCTGTGTGAACCACTGTACCCTCATCTGCAGCTTTGGTGACTGCCTCAAAGAAGTCGATCAGGTTCAGGATGCATGATCTGCCTTTCACAAACCCGAACTGGGTGGGATCCAGAGTTTGGAGGTTACCAATGTCTTTGTTTATGAGTTCCATGGTGATACGTTCCATGGCCTTGCAGACCAGGCTCATCAGGTTAATAGGGCAATAGTTCCCGGGATCAGTGGTGGCTCCCCCTTTGTGGAGTGGGATAACTGTTGCTGTGTGCCATTCAGTGGGCGCAAAGCCTGATGCAAGGCTATTATTGAACATAGTGCTTGGGGGGGGGGGTCAGTTCATTCTGAAGTTCATGTAAAACGCAGCCTGGGATATTGTCCAGTCCCATGGATGCTGTGTTTTTGGCTTTAGAGAGTGCAGCTTTTACCTGTGTAGTTGTGATTACAGGGACTCTGCATTCTTCCTGTATAGATATGGGCCCTTTAGGGGGTGAGGGGGGGGGGGGTAAAGTTAGCACTGAACCTATCTGCTAGGATGTTGGCAATATCAGTTGGTTCAGTAACTTTCATGCCGTTGTGCTGTAACTCAGAGAAGATCTGGGTGTTGCCATCGAGATTCTTGACATAGCTATAGAAAGCTTTGTGGTTGTCCTTAGAATTAGTGGTGATTTTGTTTTTGTAGCTAGCTTTGGAGGATCTTATAAGGGATCTCAGCTTCTTACTGAGGCTGACCAGGAAGCTCCTCCACTCATGGGATTTTACTTTCTTTTGCAATGGTTTCTTCCTTCTGTTGTACAGTTTGTGTATGGCATTTTTCAGCCATTCTGTCTCCATGTTTTGGGACTTACTCTAGCTTCTACTGAAATTTCAAATGGTGGCCATTTTAGCACAGTAAGACACTGTCCGGTTCGATTCTCAGCTAGAGAGTCTTCTGCGTGGAGACATGCGTGAATGGGCGTACCTTCGTTGAAGGTTGTGCGTGAGGGCTGGCAACTCCGCACATAAAAATCTGCTGCCAATCATTAGCAGACCGGAGTTCCGCTGTGGCGTCCCCTAACCGGGCAAAGCCGAAAGACACAACAACAACAACATTTGTACATCTTTCTCAATTAAACAGTCTGGGAAGGGCGCATATCCTGCAGAAGTCCAGGGGAAAAAAGCTCCACAAATAAAAGTAATGCAGGATATCACATTTCAGCATGCATCAAAGGAAGATAAAAAAAATACTGCCCCCCCCCTCCAAACTTATATATGCCAACTCAGAGAGTGCCATTCTGTGGAGAAAAAATTATTTTGAGAAATGGCCACCTTGGACATGTCCTTTTTCCAGTCAATCAGTCTCTGTTTTTAGGGGCTCATTCTAGCAGGCTCTGACATTTTAAATGGTTCCCAATCAGCTGGATATTACAATCCAGAGCAAAGTTCAAAGAATGCCAAATGCATGTTAATAAGAATGTACATATTTATATGCAAACTATACATTAAGAGAATTTAAAGGCAAGAGTATAATTAGTGTGGATTTATAAAGAGAAGGAACCAAGAAAGGATAATTAGTAGTAATTTGTAGTCCTGCCAATACGGTATTGCTGAAAATGCAACCAGATGTGTGATATAATTTGTGGGAAGGGAACCAATGACAATGACGAATAGCTACATAACAAGTGAAAAGTTTGTGAAGTAATTCCCAGTTATTTGTAGGTAATGGCTTTTGCATGATGTAACTTTAAATGGATGGGATAATGCAGAAGGTAGAAAAAAACTGCATAGAACACTGCTGTATAAAGACTAGTGTTATAAGGATTATATCTAGATCAGTGCTTTCTACCAACTGGACTGTATCATTACTTTGTCTGAATTCATAAATACATACATACATACTTACATACATACACACATGCATACAGATATTTCAAGCAAGGGAGTTAATGCCCTTCTAGCCTGCCAATGCACAAAAACACTTTTTTCCCCATAACAAGTGTCCAGGCTGTTCTTAAAAATATCTAAACTTGTACTTGCTTTAATGTAATTTGGTAGTTTGTTCCATGTATCAGCTACTCTGTCAGAGAAGCAATTAGTACAAATTTCATTCCTATAGAATCTTCTAAACAGGTTGTCTGATGATTCTCTACTACTTTTTGATAACCCCAAACATTCCCAGAGGTAGTTGTCTCTAAATGCGCTCTGTACCAGAATAAGATCTCCCCTTAGATATCTATAACAGGCATTGTACAACTTCAGATATTTTCACATCCATGGATGCCCTTGGTATATTTCTGCTGTACTCTTTCCAGTTTACTAATGCTTGCTTTCTTATAGGGTTTCCATATTGTTATTCCATACTCAAGTTTGGGTCTAACATAACTAACAAACAATGACTTCATCATTTTTGATTTCCTAGACATTAAAAATATTTTTATAAAAGCTATAGTTCTATAATTATCATTAACCAATTGGTTGATATGATTAGAACAACTCATATCTGGATCTACCCATATACCCTGGTCCTTAAATGAGTCTACAGTTTCAATCACCGTGTGCTGTATTAAATATTCACCTTTCAGTTTATGCCTACCAAATCTTATATGCTTAGTGTTTGATGTATTTATCAGCATATTATTCTCCTCTGCCCAAATGGTCAATTTAGTCAAGCTCTTTTGCAGACATGCCTTATCTGTAACACATGTAATCAGTTTATCCAATTTCAGGTCATCTATATATAGACAGTAGAACACCTCAGATGAAAAATGTTAGGTCTGAAAGATACAATCTAAACAAGTAAGGGCCTAGGACAGAGAACTGTGGGGCACCCTGACTGTTACCAAGAATTTCACCTGTCCAGTTGCTGTATGATACTTACCTTGTTCTATTTGTAAGCCATGCAGCTTTCCATCTTATCAAGAGTACATCAATACCTAGTTGTACTAATTTATTGATCATTTTTTTGTATGACCCTGTCAAATGCTGAAGTTAAATCTATATAAATTACATCACAGCACAATTTTTCATTCATAGCTGTTATTATATTGCTATAGAACATCATGTTACAGGTGGTAATAGATCTGTTTTCAACATGTACACACTGATATATGGTTTCAAGTCCCAACCTATCCATTTCTAGCAATATCCTATCCAATATTACCTTCTCCATTATTTTTCCACCACATGAAAGTAGACTTAAGAGTCTGTATAACTCTGGGCTTGTCCTACTCCCCTTTCCCTTGAAGACACGCTTAATAAGTGCATGTCTCCAATCTTGAAGAATCTCCCCATATTTATTCGACCTAGTAAGTAATAGATATAATGGTACTGTAAGTTCTTGTTGAAGTTTTCTCAGGATATTCTTACTAATTCCATCTCCTCCCTGTATTTTGTTTGGATCCAGTTTGCACGTCTTTTTCAATACAATCTAATTTGATTCCAGTATCTGAGGTTATCTGGATGTCACTCGGACAACTTATTACCCCCTTTGTGGAGCCAAACTATTTTGCATAAGATTTTGTAAATATATCTATAATCTGTTGTGTCTGAGAATACATTTTAAAATCTACACACAGTTTATCAACTTGCATGTTCTGAATGGTGTTTCATTACTGTAACTATCTAGATGATTAATAAGGAACATTTAAAAATATGAAGATAGGATAAGGGACAGAGTGTTACAGTGTAGGCTATAAGTGGAAAAGTAATCTCATGAATGCTTTCATCAGAGAGAGAACTTAAACCCCATTGGTTGATCACTAGCATTTAAGCAATGCACTGAACTTGGAACATGGGTAGATAATTCTCTTGCCTTTGACCATTATGTTGCAGCAGTAACCTGGCACAGCTGATTGCAAAAGGTATTTCATCTAGATCCAAGGAAGTTCTTATCCCTCTATTTTCCTCATTAATCAGACCTATTATCAAAAACATTGCCCTTTTGGGATGTATCTTTCCAGGTAAGATGTTCCTGGCTAAAAAGGTCACAGACTTAAGAGATGAGAGTTACCAGGAGAGGCTAGAGGCATTGTCCCTTTGTTCAGTGTCCTATAGTCTCTGTAGATACAATCTGTGCTGTGCCTTTTGGTACATTACAGATCCAGCAGGCCATGTTCCCATACAGGGAACCTTGTTGGCTAGGCTTACGTAGGCCCTTCGGCCGATAGCCTAGTACCTACCTATGAACCTATGAACCTATGTCCTTTTATATTTCCACAAATGAAACAGGGCCATTAACTCTAGAAACAGATATCTAAACTTGCTTCAACAAATAAAACACGGTGGAGAGACAGATCTGTCAACCATCTTCTCTGGAACAAACTTCCACTCCAAATTAAGAAATGTGACACACTTTCTTCATTCATAAAGGACCTATGAAACTGGATGGGCATCCACAAATTTAACCCTGATATAGCTGGCCTGTCGCTCCTTGAAAAGGAGGTAAGGTCTAAGGGTAGTTACTAGCAAGGTGTAAATGGCCACTGGGCCCAGTTACCTTGTGTATTCTGTGATTCACATATGAAAATAGGAAAATATGTTAATGTGGAGCATATGAAGTTCATTCCTTGAAATATGTTATGTACCTAGTTCACTAATAAGCATCAAACTTTAAAATACGTACTACAAAATAATAAAATAGTAGGTAGTTCATAGCTATGGTTTTCAGCCTACTTAGGTGTTCACCTGTCGATTTATACACATGTTCATTAATATTATGATATGTTTTTTACACACAGACCTGATGAAGAATTTATTTGGTATGAAAGTGATCTTTGTTAAAAGTGTTTCAGTTTATAAGTTACTAATATTTATTCTGATAGATGTTTAGTGATAGATCTTTTTGTTAGTCAATTAGTCATTTTGTTAGTGAGTTGGTTTCTTAATTAATAAAGATTGGATTAGTAGGTTAGCCTTAATAAGCTTTTCTTATATATTTTAATTTGTCTCTAGCTTTTAAGTTTCAGTTCTAAGGTAGCACAGTATCAGTTTACATTATGGTGTTAAGGAGGAAGGGGGACTTGGTTAAAGGAATGAGTTTAATGCTTTTATTGCTCTTAACAGAACCACCATCTGTACACTCCCTTGCTCCAAATAACCTGATTATATATAAATTAATGAATGTCTTTAATGATTTTTATTGTACTCAGCTAGGATCGCTTGTTTGTGTGCTTCAATAAAGGATATTCCATTTTTTTTAACTCAGCTGTGGACTACTTACTTTTTTATTATTTTGTAGTACATACTATAAAGTTAAAATTTTATTAGTGAACTAGGTGCAGAACATATTTCAAGGATTGAACTTCACACCTTCCACACTGTGAAGTTTCTGCTTGGTTTGTTTTTGACCCAGTATAGGTTGCATACTGAGTTTTCTGAGACTTTGAGGGATACCACGGGTTTTTCTTTTTGAAGATATGTCAATGCAGACTGGCAGTTTTCTGAGGGAAGAAATAAAGGAATTTCTCACAGTACGGATTTTACACATATAATGTGCTGATGAATGAAGCAGTCATATCAGAGAGGTTGTGGAATTTTACAAGGTGGTGTATTTCAAGAATGCATTGGATATGCATAAGAAAACTCTTGCAGCATGGGGGGGGCATATAGGAAGAAACAAAATTTAAGTAACAAGTAACTTTCACTTACCCACAAGGTACAAAATTGGTTTAACTAGGTCAGAAACAATCATTATCTACTAAAACTTTTTTTTCAGTATTACCACTGTTTTCAATTCTTTGCTACTGTAGATTTGAAAACATAATGCATTTTCATTTACTGTTTTAATCTACCATGAGCCATTTTTGCCATTATTGGTTGTTTAGAGCATTTAAACCAGCCAGGAGTAATTGCCAATATAACACAGAGGTTTAAGCATATGATCTGCTGTTAAGCATTGTAAAATAGTTGCAGGCTGATTAACTGACTCTTTAATGTTATACTGTGCTATGAAGGAAAAAAAAAAAAAGATGGTGCTCCTGAGTTATGGCTGAAAATTACTTAGCGGGTCTTGCATAATTAGCATATGAATAGTTAAAATACATATGACCTCATTCCTTCTGCTGCTAACCTTCAAGTGCAGTCTACTTACATCTTCCACTCACACCCTTATTTATATCACTAACATCCATCATTTCATTAATCTCATAGGCCTAGACATTCGATGCATATTTTTTTTTACTGTTTTTCTACTCTTGCCCTAATTTCCTCTACGTTTTCATAACCTTGCTATTTCTTAGCACATCATCATAAAATATGATCATCTCAGTTGCATTTATATATGGGACTGAGCTCTATTTTGACATTCACTTTTCTATTGTAATCATAATTTGGAAATTAATGAAGGTTTAGGTATTGTTTCCATGAAAATAGGAAATGTGTGACATAGCTGGCTTCAGTGCAGGTAAAATAAACAAATGCGCTCTTGTGTTTTGCTGCTGTAAGTACCTTAACCATTTGCTCTTGATTAAATCAATATATACAGTCTTTTCTTCTGCAAAATCTAAGTAGCAATACTTTCCAAAACCAAATTATTTTCTTAAAAAAGTTTCTGTGATCCATGACTTCAGAACCTCATGGGGTGCTTCGATTATTTTTGATATGAGCATTTGCTCTGGCTTTGTTTCACAACACTACCCCACCGATGGTTTCACTCAGAAATAGGCGTGGCCAGAGTGATCAACGTGCCTGGGTGTCTGAGATGTGGCATGCAAATGATGCATGATTGAGAAGCCATTCATATCTGCCTGTGACATTGTGAATATTCATTGTGCAGTCATAGTTTGCCCTTCTTCTCGAAGTTGAAATATTTAGGTAGGGTTGATAGTGGGGGGCTTGCTGACTTGGAAAAGCGAGCCGGAAGATGAACTTAAATCAAAGTCATGATACTTGAGAGAAACAATTCTGTAAATGTTTGTCTTGATATGTTTATTTTAGTGTTATCAATTTGCACAGGGACAAGTTTGAAATATTGCTCTTATAAACTTAGAAAGTTGCTAGAATAACAGTATTTCTGTTAGCATGCATTCCCTGAAATATATGAAGTCCCAAACTATAATGTATGTCATTTTTTACTGAACAGGCTATACAGTAAAAATCTAGACATTCTCCAAAAATCTGGACAGTTAAGAGGTATGAAACCAGAACTAAGAAGATGAAGCTATTGCATCACAAATTAAAGCTATGCTCTGTTAATATTATTTATCACCTTTTACAGGAGGTAATTCCTGCAGCAGTATATGCAGTCTCCATGGAGTAGCCTGGGTTTGTAGCAAGATAGTGTGAACCTGAAGTGAACTTGATGTGCATGTAAAACATTAACTACTTAGTATTATTGTTTAATGAGATTAGTTTAAAAACAGAACAGCAGTAGCAAAGGAATATGTGTATCTGTTACTGAAAAATCATACCTGATTTTTAAGGTGTAATGTTTTGCCATTTGCATCATCTTCTGGTACCCAGTAAAGTACCCTAAGAACTGCAGTCAACATGTAAAAGTTCTAAAGTTGTGTATATCTGACCTTTTGGGTTGTCTGGTGATAGTGCGATCAATTCATGCTCTGAGAAATGAATATTCATTGTGCTTTTCTTACATAACTGATGACCTTTAGTAATGTAAGAATGGATGTGATACCTATCTCTGTTCTCCTGCTTTGCTGCTGGTACCATCTAGTTACCTCGTATACATTGCACTTGTTGAATGCTATATTCAACTAGGAAACCTAGGGGAAAACAACTGCACAAAAATAAATAATGCTAATCAGTATTAGCTTTATGCAGATACATTACATTTATTTTTCAAGTCACTGAAAGAAGCTTCTGCACACTGCACTACTAGGGAAAAAAAGCATAAATACATATTGCTAGTCAGATTTAGTAATGTACATAACTATTATTCATCCGGCAATCCTGGATGAATATTCGTGTGGAGGAAGCACATCTAATGATGTTTATTCAAACATATAGAAAAACAATCACCACGTGCAGGGTGTTGGGTGGCAGTTGGGTGGTCCTTGCTACTGCGCATCTGGTGGGGTAGTGTTGTAAAACAAAACCTTTGCTCTAAACAAATAACCCCCTGTAATAGTAATTCTGTGGGTTTCTAATTGCTTAGCTCCCATTCTTTTCTGTTAGTAGGTTAATTGGCCAGAAACTCTTTGTATGGCTTGTGTTTTTTGCCACTTGATTAAATATGCTCAAACTACAGAGGGTCACTGCACAGATAGATATCTCCTTAGGTCTATTGTGCAGCAGTCCTAGAGGTCATTCTGTTTGATTTTGCAGACAGTCATGCCACAATGATAACAATACGTTTGCATTTTGAATAATTTTCAGCAATTCTTCCCAATTCCATTAGTGTAGCAGGATAAACCTTTGCCTAAGACAGAGGTTACTCAGGTTCAGTTAGCAGTGCAGGCATCTGCCTGAGCTGGTGTGGGAAGTGTGGATATGCCAGTGCTGGAGGGAGGGGGATTAGCTAGGACTAGGCAAGCACAATCTCCAAGAAGATAGCCCTGTGGTAGGTATGCAGCCCCCAAGTCTCTTATAAGATAGCCTTCATCATGGGTGCATGACAGCATGCACATGAACGGGGAAGACATAGCTGTAGCCATAGTGTTGCATGTTGCACATCCCATGCTGATAGAAGGGGTTAAGGCCTCTAATATATGCCTTCATTGTCAGCCTGCCAGCAAGTGTATAGACCAACCAATATCAGCCTAGATGCTGGCCCTTCTAAACAGCTGATACCCTAATGCTATAGATACCAATGATGGAAGAACAAAGGGGCTTAAGTCCAATTGGAGAAGGCTTGATGGTCAACAGGCACAGGGGCAAAAAGCATACAGATAAAATGTAAGTTTTCATTTAGTCACTGTTGATCCATGGTCGGCAGCACCTTCATGAGTAGCTGATTCTCTTTTCATTCCATGTTAACTTGAATACACATATAAATATACAAATTTAATATATGCACATATTCATTGTGAGGGAACAAGTAGGCTCAAGTCCAATTAGGGAAGGCTTGATGGTCAACAGGCACGGAAAAATGGCATACAGATAAAATGTAGCATTCATTTAGTCACTGTTGATCCATGGTCAGCAGCACTCTCATACATAGCAACTCAAATGCATGTGCAAATGTAATATATACACATGCATAAGTCCATTGCCAGCTGTTGTTTTACTACCATACTTTGGAATTCAACTTTTTTTTAGTACTTATTAAGATACATTCTTAATGTTTAATATGTACATGTAGGTACTGGGCATACAATCCAGGAAACCATTCAAAAGCTTAGCCCAATTTCCCCGGAGCACTATCTAGTTAAGTGAGTCACTCAATATACAAAAGGATGCTGAAGGAATCAAACCCAAGACCACAGAAAGAAGCATGTCAGTTACACATAGTCTTAATGTTCTTGCCATGCAAGAAAGTCACTAACATGGGTACTGAACCTTTAACCTTGAAATTAAGAGCAGTATGCTTTACTAACTAAGCTAGCCAGTGCCACTTTCCCTAGAAGTGGTAACCATAGATGTTCTGCAGAAGGTACAAGCCATATCATTAGCTAACATCATATGTGACAGTACTTAAATACTGAATTATGCTTTTGGGAAATGAAAGGCATTAAGAAAGCTGGCGTTTTGAATGCATTGGAGATAATTAATAGAAATAAGCAGAAATAAGCAGAAATGGTCAGTAGTACAGGGCAGAAGATAGCTTATGTCTTGAGCTGGTTGCTAGCACTTTTGAACTCTGAGAAATAGGTGACAACAATGAAAGTATTCAGTAGTGTAACAAGAAATAAGTACTGGCATGTACTTGTTTCCCGACTCCTGAAAAGTCTTTGATGCAAATGTAATACGTCAGCAGCTCTGTCAACACATTAGATTGTTTCATTTTATTAGAGTACATAAAAGAAAAAAAAATGGGATTACTCTTCTGTGAGAAATATTGTGAAACTTCACCCCAAGGTTGCAAAGAAATTGCCAATAACTTTTCCCTCTATGCAATACATTTTATTATGTAATGAAATTGTTTTCTGTTCCTGACTGCATAATTTATAACTGTTCACTGAGCTACGAAATACATGATGTTCTGGCCAGCATGGGTTAGCAACGCTACAGACTACAACTTCCCTCTGTGTGCTAGCCCCCACCCACTGTCTTAGAGCAGTTTTTGCAAACAAAAATATAACCTTTGTCTGTTCATTTTTGCAAACAGTGAAATCTAAATAAATAAATTTGTCTTTGTTTTTGTGGCTAATGTTTATTAACTCTGACATTTTGAAAGGGAGTTATAATGTAAATGTCCAAGAGCTGTTCTATTTTCTCAGAGCAAAACAAAATGTATCTAATTATAAATTCATATGTTATTTTTCTTGAACTGCACAACAAGATAATGGTCAGAGGCATAGATAGAATGGTGTGGGCACTGCATGTCAATGTTTATAAATAATCAATCAAATTTATATGTATGCATATGTTGCATGTCTCCAGATGTAGGGCCGTGTGTGTGTGTGTGTGTGTGTGTGTGTGTGTGTGTGTGTGTGTGTGTTTGTGTGTGTCTGTACATGCATGTGTGTGTGTGTGTGTGTGTGTGTGTGTGTGTGTGTGTGTTTGTGTGTGTCTGTACATGCATGTGTGTGAGTGTGTGTGTGTGTGTAGGCATGTGTCTACTTGCAGACTGGTGTGTGCATGTGTGTGTAGGTATGTGTCTACTTGCAGACTTGCATGTGTGTGTGTGTGTGTGTGTGTGTGTGTGTGTGTGTGTGTGTGTGTGTGTGTGGGTGCATGCACGTGTGTGCATGTGTGAGTGTGTGAGTGACTAGGATATGTATGTCTTGCAGATGTGAAGTACTCCTCCATCACCTGTGCATGTCACTTTACAGACATTGTTAATAAATATGATGAACAAGGAAAACAGAAATGTATCGAGCCAGTAGGCTTTTGTTCAGTTGCCCTGTAGTTCCAACTCCCTTGGATTTAGGATGACTCAATTTCATATTGTCAAACAGCTTTTCTATGTCACATTTAAAAATAAGGCATAATGAACATCAGAAGCAAAACTGATAAACTGATAAACTGACAGCTAGACCTTCTGCAGCTTAAAATAATAATGCAAAACAGTAAATGAAACACACAAGAAACATAAAATACCACAAAGAATATTGCTTATTTTCTTTGAAGTTCATGCTACATAGCAGCATATCTTTAACTAAAACAAAATATTCCATTTCTGGCCAGTTAATGTGATCTCCGCTGTTCACCGTCAATGCACAGTGACTAGTTATGCTTCTTAAAATAGACTTCTTATCTGAACCTGAGGAGTCCTCATTTCTGCAACATGTGACTCAAGCACACTGCAAATTTTCTGTCTGAGCAGAAAAATTAAATTAGCCTGTGACATGAGTCAGCTGTGGGTGCTCCAGAGGAAAGTCAAAAATGTTCTTTTTTTTCAGACAACTAACATTAAAATATGCATGCTCTGTGTCTGATGACAAAAGAGATGCACATGTGAGTGAGCTGTAAGAAAAACAGAATTTGTATCAAGATCAGACAGGGTATCTGTGGTGCCTGCAGGAATATTACTTTCAAATAGTGAAAAACAAGTGGGCAAGCCTGGAAAACATGCACGCAATCCACATATAAATCCCTTATTTGTTTGTTTGCTTGTTTTTTGTTCTCCAGGTAGGTGGGCTGCTCCAAAGATTTTTTTCAGTCATGCCTTGAGCCACAAGGCAAAATATTAGGTATGTTCAAGTACTAATTCAGAGATATCACAAGAGGTATGCAGAAATATAGTGAGGCAAAATAATACAACATTGAGTGCATTGTATCCATGTTACCTTTGTAATAAATATAATGAGAGTGCATTATATTCCTTTTTTGGCTATAGCAAATAAATTGTTATGGATTCTTATTGTATTAAGTAATTCTTCCTGGATCAAAAGACCAACATTAAAACACAATACGAGGAGGATCCAAGATGGTGGGCGTCTGATAGGTACCCTCTCCTTATAGCTCCAGTGTCTACCTTCTGGTTATACTTTTTAAATCGAGTAAACACGGGCTGACCTCGAAGCTTTTGCTAAATCTATGTATAACTGGCCTTTGTGAACTAATTTTGAGGTTACTATTATCATACTGGCTGAAGGCAAGCGTTATTATTAACTTTTTACTGTGCGCAATTGTTCCTACACGTGGACTCCTAGAGGCCTAAACTCCAGCACTATACCCAGAGACAGCTCCTGTATTTACTATATCTCGAAGTGAAATGAATAAAATGTCAAAGGAATCGGAAGGTATGGACTTTCAAGTTACTAAATCCAAACTGTCAGCTATCACTACTTCCCCCGAAAAAGAAGCCAAAAGACTGAGATCGTCTAAACTGGCACCGGACCACTCCATAGGTTCATAGGTTCATAGGTTTATACTAGGCTATCTGCCCTAAGGCATTTATAAGCCTAGCCCAAATTATTGTGGCTTACGCCACCCCTTATATGAAAAAATACTGTGCCCATTAGTTTGTTGTGCCTCTGTCCAGCAGTGACCCAGAGATGATTCCCGGGGTAAACCTACGATCTCCCATCCACAGGTCTAGATTTCTCTTGAACAGAGTCAGCGAGGTGCTCTGCCTCACATGGACCGGGATTTTATTCCACAGCATAGGGAGTCTCTGAGTGATAAATCTATCCCTCCAGCACGTCCTATTTATATCCGTGCTAAGGTTTAAGTCGCTTGCTCTAGTGGTTTTGGTGGATTTGGATTTTTTGAGGTGGAGCATGTCCATTAATTCGGGTTGGACATGGCCTTGTATGTCAGGCACATGTCACCTCTGAGCAGACGGTATGCGACTGAATAGAGCTGGAGTTTCTTCAATCTGGCAGCATATGACAGAATTTGGAGTCCCTTTGTCCTTTTGGTGAGGAACTTTTGGGGTCTCTCCAATTGCTGCAGATGTCGGGTGAGATACATCCCGAATGGGGCATTGTACTCGATCATTGGTCTGATAAGTGAAGAGTACAGGGAACAATGACCTCACTAGATCTGGATGTGAATCCCTTCATGATCAGGTGGGCAATGTAGAAGGTCTTTCTAACCACTTTAGCAATGTGAGTGTCAAAAGAAAGGCCACTGTCAACCTGGGTCCCCAGGTCCCTGATAACCTCTTCTGTGCTTAGTGGATTGCCACCTATATGGTAGCTTGGGGTTACCTTGTTTTTCCCGAAGGGTATGACTATACATTTTTGGCCTTTAACTTCAGGCCATGGCTCTGGCACCAGCTATCTGTTTCCGTGAGTCCCTTCTGAAGGATATCAGTGTCCGATGCACTTTCCACTATGGCCCAGTTTGCAGTCATCTGCAAACTTTGTCAGCCAAAGTCCTCCCATGTTGGCCTGTACTTCTGAGAAGTAGATGCCAAACAATAGGGGCCAAGGACCGAGCCCTGTGGGACACCACTTGTGACCGGCTTGGAGTCTGACACAGCGCCAGCAACTCTAACCCTGTGGGTTCTGTCCTTAAGCCAGTTTGCAACCCATCTTGTGACATATGGGTTTACATTTAAGCTGGTAAGTTTTTCTACAATACCCGAGTGGGGTATTGTGTCGAAAGCCTTTGCAAGGTCAAGGTAGGCTGTATGGACTGCCTTTCCCTCATCAATGGCCTTGGTGACTATTTCAAGAAGTCGACCAAGTTCAAAAGGCATGATCTTCCCTTGACAAAGCCAAACTGGGTCGGGTCCAATGTCTGCAAGTCCCCTATATCTTTGTTTATGAGCTCCATTATGATCCTCTCCATAGCTTTGCAGACTAGACTTGTTAAGCTTATGGGGCGGTAATTACCAGGGTCCGTGAGGCGCCACCTTTGTGGAGTGGGACCACAGTTGCCGTCACGCCACTCCTTGGGCACGTATCCTGTGGTAAGGCTGAGATTAAACAGCTGCCTTATGTGCGGGTTTAATTCCTCATTTAGCTCGTGTAGCACACAGCCGGGGACACCATCCGGTCCCATTGATGCTGTGTTTTTAGCTTTAGAGAGAGCAGCTTTCACCTGCGCATTTGAGATGTCCGGGAGGCTACACTCGGCTGGGATAGTTATCTCTCCTTTAGGGGAGAGGGTGAAGTTTGCACTGAACCTGTCTGCCAGTATGTTGGCAATGTCTGTGGGTTCAGTGATTTTTGTATCATTTTGGACTAATTCTGAGCATATCTGTGAGTTTCCACCCAGGTTCCTAACATAGCTGAAAAAGGCCTTATGATTGTCCTTTGAATCCATGGCAATTTTTCTCTCAAAATTGGCCTTAGTTGATTTTATGAGTGCTCGTATTTTTTACTAATAATGATCAGGGGTGACTTCCCTTTTATGGATTTTGTTCTATCATGTAATAGCTTTCTCCTCTTATTGTAAAGTTTGTTAATGGCTGGGGTCCACCAGACTGGACGTTTGCCCTTTGTGGAAAGAGTCTTGGTTTTATTTGGGATTGCCTGATCCATGCAGTCCTGGAGGTGTTCATAGAAGGCATTTGTAAGGGCTTCATAGCTTGGGTTGTGGTTTCCTCTGACTCAGGGGCCTTGAAGGATACCACACCAGTCTTGAGTAGTGTGAAGTTTGCTTTAGAGAAGTTCTTCACTATGGTCTTTTGTTTGGGGTGGGGCGGGATGTGGATTTCCAGTGAGATTAGTTTATGATCAGATCTCACCAATGAGGGATATACTTCGGTGTGGAGCATTTTGTCCCCATGTTTGTGACAATGAGATCTAGTATATTTTCTCCTCTCGTGGGAACAGTGACTAGCTGTTCCATGGCATTTGAATTTATAAACTCCAGGAACCGTTGGGCTAGAAAGTTAGGGCTTGAGTAATGTTCCCAGTCTATATTCGGGTAGTTGAAGTCACCCAATATGATGGTGTTTGGAGATACATTTATACCCTCCAGTGTCTTCAGGAAGGCTGTGTGGGGTTCCTGAGTTTGAGAGGGTGGCCTGTAGCATGCTACAATTTGTAGAGCAGTTTTGCCTATTGTTAGTTGCACCTGGATGGTTTCGAGCTTCATGCGTTGCCACCAACCTGGAGGTGTGAGTATCCTTTATGAATATGGATACACCCTCCTTTTGTGGAGTGGTCCGGGTTTTGGGGCCGGAACGCATGATATGAGGTAAAACCTAATAGTGCCGGGTGCTCTCAGGAGCCTTGAACCAGGTTTCAGTTACAGCACAGACATCGATGTTCTCCATACTGAGAAGGGCCTCGAGTTCGTGCATTTTGAGATTTAGACTTCTGGCATTGAGCAGCATTACCCTCAATTTCTTCCCATTTTTGTTTTCTAGGGTGGTAGGTTTAGAATTTGAGCCTTGCCTAAAAAGGCACTATGGGGTGGCAAGAGCCTTAGCCAATATCCGGAATCCCAGGGTGACAGGTGCAAGCCGTCCCTTTGGAAGCAGCGTGGCTTGTCAAGCATGTCATCCCAGGCAGACAGACACTGGATCCCCTTTGAATGACACCAGACATTAAGCCAATTGTTAAAGCTGATCATCTTGTCTCTATATTGTGGCATCATTCTTGGTGAAGGAAGGATACTGCTCAGGGTTAGGGTCATACCTGCCTGAGCTACATAATCAGAGAGCTCCTCTATGTCTCTTTTCATGCAGTCCAGGGAGGTACGTCTCAGGTCGTTCACACCAGCATGGACAATGACTGTGTCATATTTGTACTTGCTGTGGAGTGACCAGTGCTTGTGTTATGTGGCGGATTCTAGCGCCCGATAGGCAGCTTACTGTGACCCTCTCCTTGTTCAGCCTGGTGAGTGGGACGTCAGTGTGTCTGACTATGGAGTCACCTATGACAAGTATGTTTGGTGTTGTATTTGGCCTTAAGGGCTGTGACTGCTTTGCACACTGCTTTTGTGGTTTATGTGTTGCTTGTGTGGTGTCTTGAGGTAGCAGTTGTTTGGGTGTCTGCTTTGGAGGCCTCTGCTGTTTAGGTAAATTTTTACTCAGAGCCTCCGAGTATGTCTTTGTGTGTTTATGTGTTTGATTCAGTGGAGTGGTTAAACAGAAATCTGAAAGCACGTTATTAATGGATGAGTTAAAAAGTGCACTCGCAGCTTTACAAGATGCCATTCAAGAAATGTCGGCTAAAATCAACACTTTTGTCTCATCATTACATAAAATTGTGGAGAGATTGGATCTGGTTGAGGAGAGATCCAAGGCAAATGAATTTGAAATCAACTCCCTAAAAGAATCTCTCCAACTTAAAGAAAAGGCTATCAGCTCTATCCAAGCCAAGATCGTGGATCTAGAAGCGCGAAGTAGAAGGAATAACCTGATCATCAGAGGCTTAAATGAAAAATATGAGCCTAGTCAGCTAATCAATGTTGCAGCGCAAATATTCACTAGTCTCTGCAAAGAATCAAATTCTGGGCACAAATACAGTATTGAAAGAGCCCATAGAGCGCTCCGGAGACAACAATCCACCTCACTGCCAAGGCCAGTCTATGTTAAAATGTTAAATTTCCAGGATGTCCAAAATATTCTGGCTGCCTTTAAAAAAGTTAAGAAATTCATATGGAATAATCAGTTGCTAATAATTACCCAAGACCTTCCCCTAGAAATACGAGAAATGCGTCGGAAACTGGCTCCATATTGCGCGGACCTTATTCAAAGAAAAATTAAATTCCAGATGAAGTTCCCTGCAACGTTGATCTTCGTGCATCAAGAATCCAAACTGTCTATGACTTCCCCAAGTGAAGCTAGAGCTATATTTGTCAAAGTCTTTGGCTCAGATCCTTCCACTGAATGAACTATGGCTTAATTGTTAATACATGCCTGTTCGCTTGTTCTGGTTTAATTTCCCCCATTAGCAGGCATGCTTTTACCTTCTCTATTGTTGTGGCATTTATATCCCATGATGATATTAATTTATTATAAGGTTGCCTTACTAACTTTCAGGAACCTTCTTCAGGTTAGATGCTGCAAGGTGAGGATTCCTTTAGATGGGGCACATAGGCGGCTTTGCTGCTGCACACTTATCAGGAAAAAAAACCCTGCGTATCTGTTTACAGCAATGCAGGGTTGCTGTATGCCTTCGGAGGGGTTTTGGAGTTGAGTGGCTAAATGAGCACAATTTGAGGTTCATCGAGCTGATTACCTCCTTTCCTGCATACATCCTGTGAGTATGGAGTCTGTTGTGATTATCGCTAGCCTGGAAACTTGGAGGTTTGCTTTAATCAATGTAGTCCTTATCGCGAGTGGCGTTCTGCTCAATGACTGCTCTTGCAACGAGTTCATAATTAACTAGTGTCAGCAAGTTGAACCTTTTAGGACTGGATGTTAGGGTTGGAGCTAAGTAATAACTTCTCGAAGAGTTTCTACTTTTCCATTATGTGCGCACATCTTTTAATTGTTGTATTTGTTCTATATAGTAGAGTTTCAGCTGTTTTGCAGCCTGTTACAAGGTTATACAGTACTATGTTGTCCTGTGAGTCATTATCTTACAATTAGTGAGGAATCGCATTTACATGATTAATATACAGTTATACTGGATGCTAATAGGATCTTAAGTAGGGTTTGGATGTCTGGACTTGGACTTTTTATGAGTGTGTACAAGTTTTGTAAATATTGTATTCGTTATGTTATACTTATTAGGATTAGTATGGTTACAAGTTATTCAATCATAGATTTAATTACATTTTTCCAGTTATGCACTCTCTCAATTGCTATAGAGATGTGGGTATGCACGGGTGTAGGATTGAGAGGTATATGTGCCATATACTTGAAATCTGATGTCTTTATATTATGGTATACAAGTTTTTATTTTAGTTCTTTTCTATTTTTAGGTTCCTTAATTCTACATAAATATTCACTTAGGTTGGGATCTTATAATTTCGGACTAACATAGTTAATACGAGTATGTCAAGTATACCTAGTGTTTTGACAGTCTCTTCATGGAATGTTAGAGGGCTCAATAACAGAGATAAAAAAAAACTAGTAATGCATCTGATACTTAAAGCCAAATGTGATGTATGTTTTTTGCAAGAGACCCATTTGTTAAACAGTGACTGGGCTAATGAGAATAAGAAAGCTTGGATCAGAGATATTATCTCCTCTGGTTCGGTTAGTAATGCCAAAGGGGTGGCAATTATTGTTAAACAATCCTTCCAGTCACGGATCATTTCGAAAGGAGTTGATCAAGAAGGCAGATGGTGCTACTTTACCTGCTTTGTGCAACCATTGAATAATCCAATATTATTTCTCAATATATATGGCCCATGTTCCGAGCACTCAGAATTTATTATGACTATTTATAATCTTCTTCTTAAATTCCCAAACATTAGATTAATAATCGGAGGTGACTGGAACGTGGTCATAAATCCCCAAGTGGATTGCTCAGGTAATTCTAGGTCTGGGAACTCAGTGACTTGCAAGGTCTTGTTAGACCTGATCGATGATTTTGAATTAATTGACCCGATTGCCTATAGCACCAATGTCCCTGACTGTAAGCATAATCATTTTACTTACTTTTCTATGTGCCATAAATCATGGTCCCGTATTGATTACTTCTTAATCTCAAGCCTCTTCAATACCTGTAAAATTAAATTCTCAATAGAACCACGTTTCCTTTCAGATCACTCAAGAATTGACTTAGAAATAAACTTACTTCAGTCTTTAGTACCTACATCTTCTACTTGATCATTGAACTGTAATCTTCTGAAGGATCAATCTTTGGGAAACGACATCAAAATGACTCTTAGTGATCTTTTTGGAGTTAATCAAGATGTGAATATCTTCTTTGACACTAGATGGGCAGCAGCAAAATCTGTAATAAGGGGTATTTACATTAAAAAAGCCAGTTTTCTTAAAAAGCTATGTGCTAAAAGATTAGCTGAATTACAATTGAATATTAATCGTCTAGAAAGGAAATTGATTGATAGTTACTCGGAGGATATGGAGAGGGAACTTGCTACTAAGCAAAAAGAATTGTTTGAATACCATCAATCTAATCTGTCCATCTGGGAATTCAGATATATAGCGAAATTTTCAGAATACATACAAACTCCTTCCAAGGCTTTGGCGAGAATAATTCTCAACACTCCTAGATCTCCTAGAATATCCTGCCTTCACTATAAAAATCAGTCTTATAGATCTGACGAAAGCATTATTCAGCTTTTTCACCTAATATATTTTGAAATCTACGCAAATATCAACTTTACGACCACAGAGGAAGAAATGGGGAAGTTCCTAGATGCGATTACTTTTCCAAAAGTTACCAAGCCACAGAAAGACTTACTTTCGGCCCAGATTACTGAAAAGGAAATCCTTGAAGTTATCGACAAGCTGAAGCTAGGGAAAGCCCCTGGTCCAGACGGATTTCCGTCAGAATTTTATAAATCATTTAAAATTACTTTGGCCCCTATTTTACTTGAGTTATTTAAATCCTGTGCGAGTAACGGTATTGTGGACCCCTACATTAATTATTCTAAAACTATTTTGATTCCCAAAAATACATCAGATACTACTAATCCCAATAACTTTAGGCCGATATCACTTATGAATGTTGATATCAAAATTCTTTCCTCCATTCTGGCGAATAGACTAAAAAGGGTTATGAGTGACTTGGTCTCCCCAGAGCAAGCTGGATTTATGAAGGATAGGCATGCGTGGGACAACACCCTGACATTAGAATCCATAATTAGAATAACCAAACAAGATCAGAATCCTAGATATGCTTTGGTACTGGATGCATGTAAGGCTTTTGATAGGGTGAATTGGAACTTCCTGTTTTTGGCTCTGTCGAAATTTGACCCCCCCCCCTGAATTCATTAACCTAGTTAAGGTCCTGTATAACAGCTCATATACTCGTCTTTGCATAAACAGAAAATTTTCAAATCCGATAAAGATTACAAATGGAACGCGGCAGGGATGCCCCTTGTCTCCTCTATTATTCAACTTATACTTAGAGATATTGCTTTTGTTTGTTGTACAGAAATCTTACCATGCTATCCCTAGAATTTGTAATTCTAATATTCGATTTACTGCTTTTGCGGATGATCTTAATCTCTATTTTATGCATCCCTCCAATGATGCCAGGAAAGTAATTAATTCCGTAAATACCTTTGCAGAGGTTTCAGATTATAAGATCAATGCCAACAAATCCCTTATTTTCCAGATTAATCCTGCAGCACATAAACCCCATCTCTTTCCAATATTGCCTATAAGTACCTGCCACTCCTTAGTTTATTTGGGTGTCTCTTACGATCATTCATACTCCTCTATTCTCCAAGCCAACTTAATGATAGTCTGGGACTCTATCTCTCAGGATATGAGAAGATGGCAGCTATTAAGGCTTTCTACACTTTCAAAAATCTCTGTCGTTAAAATGAACATACTCCCAAAAATTCTTTACCAATGTTATTCCTCTTTATCCACAGCTACAACTACTTTCATCAAGAAAATGCAGAAAGAAATTGCAAAATTTGTTTGGTACCCAAAATCAGTCAGAATGTCTTATCATAGAATGACTTTTCCTAAATCGGAGGGCGGTTTGGCGATGCACAATTTCATTCTATATTATAGAATTATTCACGCAAGCAGAATTTTAGCAATTGCCAATCATTCCCCTGATTCTTTGTCATGGACCCCTCTGTGGATTAAACTTTGGTACAACTATACTATTAGTATCAATATTAATCCCAGAACTTTACCCTTTTTGATGAAAACTTGCATTAGAGAACTTAAATTACATAATATACTAAAAGATCTAATTAATAATTTTCAGGAATTATTTAATTCTATAGGATTAACTAGTGCTCTTTTATTACTCCAGCCCTTTCATCTCAATCCCAATATTAAAATGGGGAGACAGATGATAAACTTAAATAAATTTCCCCTGATTAAGGATTATACGTTATGGGATCTCTATAAATTCAGACATCTTTCATTGACGGAGCTTAGAGAAGTTCTTTCTCTATCCAAAGCTTATACTATTATCCTGAGACAATTACGGGAACTCATATCATTTTTTCCCTCGATTCAACATAGCCTAGATGCTGAGGTTGATATAGTTACGCAGCTTATACAAAGTCTAAACTCCAAGAAACATATGCTTTCTACGGCATACAAAGCATTCTCCTCACATCTATGCAGAGGGGATGTTATTTTTGCCGACTATTGGAACAGACAAGGGATAAATATATCCTCACAACAAAAAATGAGGTCGATAAAAGTTACACTTAAATATTTCCCCTTTAAGAAATTTACCTTTACCCAATTCATGATTACTAATAATTTATATTTTACTCCAACTCATTTAAATAAATTTAATGCTTCTATATCCGCCTCATGTCCTTACTGCTCACACCCCCAAGCGGATATTATCCATATATTATGGTTTTGTAAGTATGCTCATAACCTATGGTGCTCTCTTAGGGTCAGGCTAAGTAAAATGGGTTATCATAAATCAACACTATCGTGGGAAATGGCCTTGCTTCATATTACTAATATTAATATGACACCTCTCAGACTTAGAGTTCTGGTCACCATCTGCCTTCTAGTGAAGTTTTACATTACCAAACATTGGATGGATCGTTCCAAACTAACATGGGAGGGATTTAGGAACCTGGCAATTACGTATATAACCTCTCAAAAGATGTTAACTGTGAGTTTGCATAAAAGACTGGAGAATCAGAAGTTATGGGACTCTATTTTTTCACTCTTGATGGAGGACTGACTGAGGCTTGTTAATTTTACTCGTGGCTTGAATTGTCTAACGGATGCAAGGTGGTATATGAGAGCTCCTCTTATTGCATTTTTTTTTTTCTGTTGAAGTATATATAAATTATGGCTGCATGTTCTATTGTTGGATAAGTGGAAGTATTGGCACCTTGTATATAGTTGCTTTTTTGTCTTCTTGTCTTGTTGTATCTAGACTTGTTATAGATTTTGTTCTTATGCTACAGTACTTATGATACTCTGGTTATTCTTCAAATTCATGATGCTTGTGATTGTATGAGCTGTTATATAAAACTGAAATAAAGAATATTTGGAAAAAAAATAAAACACAATACAAAACCTCAGTATGTGCTCTGTGCTGTACTTACTTCTAGGTGGCTGCAGGTTTTGATGAATGCCACTATATCCATATAAATATGTGTGTGTGTGTGTGTGTGTGTGTGTGTGTGTGTGTGTGTGTGTGTGTGTGTGTGTGTGTGTGTGTGTGTGTGTGTGTGTGTGTGTCTGCTACATAGCAATATACTGAATTCAAGTTAAAAAGCAGTAAGGAGTAACATGCTACCTGTTCTTACAATTAAGCATTATAAGAAAATATTTGAACAGTGTTAGAAGCAGAAGTTGTAATGTATAACGAGTTTCAGTGACAAAGTCAAGGAATTCAAGAAGGGTTATAGTGCATAATCTTAGCTGTGGGTTAACAAGTCCAAAACAGTAATGATATAGAATGTTTACTGGAATACAACTTAGAGAACCATATTCATAATATTTATGTAATGTCAGAAGCAAGTCAGGTCCCAGTGTACATATTGCCCAGAGGGGGAGCTAACTCAGTTTATTAGCCTACTATCCATACATTAAACAGTAAGGCATAAGGTAGGAGCAGGAGGGATAGAAGAGGTTTCACCACCTCTCCAGAAGACAGGCACAACAGCTTCTGGTTAACCAGTTATGATCTAAAGCCTACTTTGGGAACTGGTCACGTTACCTCATATAGGAGAGATTAAAGGTATATATATTGAAAACTGACTTCTTTGGATGCTAAGAGCTGGGTAGTCAAATGTTTATTTCAGTGTTTTAATGCTAACCTGATGTCACAGCAATTCAACTTGCATATAGTGATCAAGTTCAGCTATAGCATCCAATGCATTTGAAGTCCAGGAAGTGTGAACATGTCTAAGTGACTAGAAGCCTATTCACTTTTCACAAGAGATTAGAGTAGTGGCCTGCATCTATGTAACTGTGCCCTGGTGGAGAGCACAGCAATTACAGTAGGACTCCAATATAATAAAGACACAAGCAAATGTCAACTTGCTGATATCATCACTTTACACATACACGCTAAGTTAAAATAGGGTAAGCATACAGAAATAGCCTAAGCTACAGTATGGCAGGACCTGTTTGCCTCAAAAGTAGAGGAGTAACTAAAATCTGGAGTGCTTTGAAGCATTTGCCACAAGGGGAGACGTCAATCAAAGGTTACAAACTTTCTCTCTCCACGATATGTAAAAACACGAGTGTGATAATTCATAAGAGACATACAAGGGCCATAATTTCAGTAAAAGTAGCTACCAGAAAAAAAGGTTGTCTTGAGGTCTTGTAGCAGACTACACAAGTTTCTGTAGGAGGTTTGTTATAGCTGTGAGATAGTGAGTTGGAAACTGGTAAGGCAATGCTAGAGTCAAGTCTCGATTAGAGCTGTAAGAATCATGCAGTGATTTGCTTTCTTACACATCCAGTAACAGATGTTACTGCTATATGATTAAGGCTAATTAGATATCACAGGCCCTGGTAGTATGATAGTGTTAACAGTTTAGCTGTCTGTAGAAAGACAAAGGCCATCAGAATGCTAGCAATCTAAAGCCTGGTGAAAAGGGGAGCCACTGATATATCCTACAATGAGGCATCATATATAGGATTTTTTTGCTTAACACATAGTTATCATGATTGAAGTGTATGAGGTGTTAGTTGTGAGTTCCATGGTACCTGAAATACTGAATGACCTCAATAAAATACCTGATGAAAGGTATTCAACACTGCTAGGATAGGGATGGGCATATAGCAGTTCAGCTTGGCTGACAGATAACTGGTACCACAGACAATTTAGTAATCACTGTCTTTTCATAACTTGAATTTATTTTTCAATACAAAGAAGCATTTAAATGCTAAGGGAATAAATAGTAGCAGTACATGGTGGTGGCACAGTGGTGCAGCAGTAGTGTTGTCACCCTCCCAGTAAGGGGTTCTCTGGTTTGATTCTTAGTTAGGCTGCCCTCTGTGCAGAGTCTGCATGCCTCTCTGCATTCATGTGGGTTTCCTTTGGGTGCTCTGATTTCTTTCCATGTAACAAAGACATGTCTGGAGTGTTTCTCCCTGGGAGTCTGCTGAAAATTGGCTTCATTCCAAGTAGGACTTTCTCAGTTAACAGATGATAAATAAATACACAGCGGATTTTTCATATGTTACTTTGGGTTTTAGTCATCTGAGATGTTAATTGAAAAAGTACTGATTAAATTGATGTTATTCTGACATCACTGGTTGGGGTGCCCTTAAGCAGTAAACCCAATGACTGCAGTTTTTTCCTAATAACTAAACCAGTTATGTAAATAATAGCAATTACATAATTCTTTGTTATACATATTGGAATGTATTTTACTGACCCAATGCAGCCGTGCAGAACCTAAACAATATGAATCATGTAGCTGCACTTGATACTTTGCAGATACAGAGTGTTATTTTATATGTACATAATTCAGTCAGTAAAACACAATTACAGTACATTCATCTATCTGGCATGTAAAATACAGTTATAGATGCAGGTGTATTAGAATGTACATTGTACAACCATTATATTATTCAGACACTTTTCCCTATGCAGTAACACTAACGTAAATGTGTGCAAATGATGGTGACTAGTGTTTCTGAAACCACACAAACAGTACCGTGACTTGCTGCAAGCAAAACACTCTTCTTTAGTAGCTCTTATAAACAGGCAATTTACTGGCCCTGACACTCACAGGTTCTGTATCACCTATATGGGTTGCATTTTTAAACATATTTCTTTATTTACATGCCAGTAGTTTAGTCACTGTACAAACAAAACTAACACAAGCAGCAGAGAATTCATCAATTCATCAGTGAAACTGCATTACAGTGAGGATATGTAAAATTATGAAAAATTACAAAAATGAAAGCATATATTCTTCCTTCTAAAAGAGGTCTGGCAATAGCCATGATCAGCTGATCTGCAAAAGCAGATGCAGAAAGGAAACAGATGATCTGCCTTCATCATCCTGCTTTACCTCTTTTAGGAGATTGTGCATGATACACAGTGGAGGTTCCCATAATCAGATTCCTAATCATCTGTTTTCAAGGTGGGATGTCAGAAATTCTGAAATTCCAAGCGATAATTTTCTCACTGATAACACATGGGGATTATTCATCACTGCTTGAGATTCATAGCATTACCAATCTTAAAATAGATGCAGCTTTGATGTGCCATCCTTATTCTGTGTTTTTATATTATCAGTAAGAAACCTCTAATTTGTTTAAGTGTAGGGTTTTCTGTATCTGTTAACTGACCTAAAATGTCTCCAGTCCAGAGTGTATGAATACAGTGTTCCATGTCAGGACTTATCTTTACCCTGAAAATATGTTCATATTAATTTTGTCTCAGTATGTTCTCTTACATGTTTTACTACTTCTTTCTGATTTATCTGCATATCTTTATCACTCTCATCTAGAAGGAAACTGCAAAGTCATTTATTGTTCTCCTCAGCCAGGGCTTCCAAATGCTGACCTGTCACAACCACATCGATTAACATCTGTGTCCAGTGGATATGGGAATTCCTCCTAGAAGCTTCAGCTGCATTCTGAGAGCCAATGATTTTGTATTTCTCCCAAAGTGTATCAATGGCTGATTATGAAGTATTGTGCAGATCTCCATCTACCCTATTCTGCCTTAAGCTACAAGTGCAATGATGGGAGTGGCATCTGGTGACATCAAACTAAAGGAGGGCTGCAGGAAGCAACTGAATGGATGGGGCTAAACCTAAGGAATTGTATATTGCCATGTAAAAAGTACTTCAAATGCAGTTACCAGAAATATTGCTAGTAGCTTTGAAAGTTAGTTTAAAATCATTTAGGTTCTTATATTAGAAGTATGAAATTTCAGATTCAAAATAATGTTGTTTAGTGCACACAAGGATAAAATAAAAATTAATGGCATCTTTAAGTCAAAGTTTGGAATGATGTTAGTCTGGTATAAGAAAGATTCTTTTAACAACGTTGCCCTGCTTTGAAATCTGAAAATTAGTCCTGACTGAGAGCAAACTTGTTATGTAAAGATACTAAAATTGTTAGAGTAAAGTGGGCTTGCACACCTGTACAATGACCAGAATGGCAAATACCCTTACCCATAATTCTCATCCTTCCATTTCTGAAAAGTGGAACACTACCTCTTATAGTGTGGAACAACTGCGAAAATATGCATCACTTACTAGCAACTTCAACTAGGATGCTCTGACTGGGTTTAAAATATATTACTTTAATGCCTTTCAATTTCTTTGTCAAGAAGTGAGAAATATTGGTACTCATAAAGGAAGGGATCTGCAATTAGAATGTAAATGTAAAAGGATATATGCAAGGTTAGTTGACAGTACATATAGACAGGAAATGTAGAAATTAAGAAGGAAGTAGGGAACAGTAGAAGGTGTAATTATATCTGAAGGAGAATGGAAGGAGGTGTTCAAAAGGTATGATAAGTTAAAAGGCATACCTGTTATATGGGATCAGTATATGAGATGGTTGAATGGGAGGTTCAGAACTCCCCTTCAGTTACAGAGATGTTGGAAGGTTAAGGGAGGTAAATGTTGGAGATGTAGAGGGAAGGAGCCTGAAAATATGACATGTATATTGGAGTTCCAGGCATGTTAAATAGTTATGGATTAGTTGTATAGAGGAATGGGAAAGAGTGCATGAAATCCAACTTACAAAATGTAAGCTTTTAGTTTGGAGTTATTCGGAGAGGAGAATGGATAGAAAAAGTGCAGCTACTGTATCTGGGAGGATTGGTAAGGAGTCTTACAGTTAAAGGTTGAAAGGGTCAGATAAGTTGGGGAGAAGAGGTGGTGGATGTTAATAATTTGAAATATTTAGCCATGTGCTACAGTGCAGGGTGTGGTAAGAAAATTAGGGAAAAGTGAGGAAGATATGGGAGAAAAGTCTGAACATTTATACTAAATGATAATATTTACAGATGTATTATGCCAGTTTTTAGGGTGTAAGGTGGGGGATAAGTTTATAAATAGAAAAATAGCATGGAAAAAAGAAAGTAAAGCTTTGATCACAAACTTAGCACTTTTGCCCGATATAAGTCAAGGCTTTATAAGAATCAATAAAATAAAAATTCAAGCACATTAAATAAAAAAAAATAATTAAAAGCAGCCATACAAAATTCAGAATTATACAATGACCCCCCATTTTTATTCCAAAACGTGCATGCTGATTGGTCAGTGTGCACATTGTAAATCTGACTTATACTAATGGAAAAAGGTCCGCCTGGACTTTTTCCATTAGTATGTTTTTTTTTTTTTTTTTTTTTTGTTACAGAAACGGAGAACGCAAGATCTCCGTTGGTTTTTAGAAAGTGTCTCGCTATGTTAAAGGAGTTTAACACAGTGAGACAGCTTTAAAAAAAGCAACAGAGAAAGGAAGATCTCCGTTGCTTTTTTTAAAGCTGTCTCGCTATGTTAAACTCCTTTAACATAGAGAGACACTTTCTAAAAAGCAATGGAGATCTTGCTTTCTCCGTTGCTTCCACACACAGCTCTGATGTACTGCGTAAGCATACACATGCGCAGTACATCAGAACTGCCACAGAATACCAGATAGTTGCAGAAGGGCAGCACGGAGGCATTATACAATGCCATTATTTAAGAAAAGTAAATATTTTTTTTCTTAAATAATGTCATTGTATAATAGCAATAACCCACTTCTGGGTGTGGGTAATGCTGGATTTACCCACGGTTGTCTTTGTTTGACCACTCAGACTTCGCCCTCGTGACCAAACCACACCAACTGTGGGTAAATCCAGCATTACCCACACCCAGGCGTGGGTTATTAATTAATTAATTAATTAATTAATTAATTAATTAATTAAAAAATATTAATAAGTTAACTACACAACAAGTATTCTTAAGGGACCATGTCTCAAAAAACATTTAGCCCCCAAAAATGCAAATGCATTAAAATATATATAAATATATATAAATATATATTTGTATATGTGTATGTATGTATGTAAAAAAAAGTTTATACTATTCCTGCTCAAAGTTTTAAAGTAGCATTGATTAAACAATGATCATTAATGCCTGGTTAGTTCATGGCATTCAACCTCAATTGCCACAGCATTTCTTTATGTTCTAAAAAACTTTCAGTCACCCCTCCCCCATTCCAGACTACTCTGCCTATAACAAAAATAGTAAACTTTTAAAATCAATGCATTCCCTAGAATGCCTGAATAAGGCATTGGTTAGCTTCTTATTTTTGACATTGTTAACATGTTCACCAATATGGTCTTTTAACCATCTTATAGTTTTTCCAGTATAAAATGCTTGACATGACATACAGGTAGCAAGATAGACTACCATTTTTGTATTACAATTGCACCTCCCTGGACAATCAATAGTCGTGTCATAATTATTCACAGTCACATAAGGCCCATCATTTCTGTATTTACAGAATTTACATGCAATACACTTGGTCATCCATGACTTAAGTATGGTGGTGTTGGGATGTGTGTCACTCTTTAACCATTTCTTAATGTCTCTGCTTCTACTATACACAACTTGTGAAGCACTACTTAACTTATCTTGGAGGCACCATGGTTAAAAGGCACAATCATAGCACCCTTTTTGTCATCCCATAAAACGGTTGGCATCTCAACAGTTTTCAATGTCACCTCATGTCCAGTCCTTAAAAACTGGGCAAATTTGATCAATCTTTCTTTAAACATCTCATTTCTAATCTTCTTTAACAAACTAACGGGATATACTCTTTCTCTAAACATACTAATCAAGTTGCCCATTTCCAGTGCAAATAAACGGTCATCAGTGACTAACATGGGCAACTGAACCATTTGCCGCTTAACAGTACTCTTTTTCTGGAATAAGGGGTGACAGCTGTTAAAGTAAAAGTAAAAATAAATTGGAATGTGTCTTCTTACGACAGAGTTTGGAATCAATCTGTCATGCGACAGCACTGGGTATGCATGGCTGCTGATATATACAGATTGTTGTTTCTGCCAGCCAAATCCCCTCATAAAAATGTGGTTAGAAATGCATTTTAGACTTGGACATTAGTTAAACTGATCCACATATTCAAATTATATGCTTCGGCTGCTCCAGGTATCAATGATACAGTTTCCCTTTCATGTGTTCTCATGAAAAAAGTAGCTACAATTTCAATAAATGAATCAATGTTACCAATCACTATTTGCACAAGTTTTTACAAACTATTAATATTGGTTTGAACATAACTGGTAATTGACATTTACTTGTTATATATAGACAGGTGCATTGACTGTTTTATTTTTAATTTAATTTAACTTATGAGGCTTTATTTTTAATTTAATTTATGAAACGTTTTGTTGAGTGACATAACTGATTTTATCAACTGGTTTTGCTTCTGATTGGTTGTATGTTTTGCATAAATAGTTTCTGGTTACTGCAGACCATCACTTTGATAAAGTTGTATTAGTGTATAAGATGAAAGTGCTCAGTCCTTGGCTTTAACTTTACTATTAAATGAGTGACAAAGTACAATGTTGGGCTCCATTTTTGTTTTAATGCCGTACCATACTGTCATGTCCACTGCATCTCTTGATGGATGCACCATCTGAGAGCATGGTATTCTGTGCCACTGAAAACTGTCTGTGAAGTTATAGTGCCCATGATCTTGTGACCACAGAAAAGCAGAGGGGCCAAGTACATTGTAGTACCTTGGATATGCTGAAGTGGTTGTGGCTGCTCATCTTTAGCGTCACTGTACTGCAGTCACTTTCTAATAGCTGACAGTGTCTGACTATATTGTTATTGCTGCTTTCTAATGGCTGGATCTGTGAGACCAATGTCATCCCACAATCAATTACATCCACTTCCTTATGTGGGTGGATGTGAGCACATGTTCGTCACAAAGGGATTGTCACCATTTCTTTCTCCATGGATAACACAATGTGTCTCACTGTCCCCCAATGAAACTGTTTAAACCCTCATCCACAACAATATCTAATATCCACTTCATCTTTGTTAAAGTGCTCACCTAACTCCTCTTAACTGAGGTAATTACCAGCATTCGAAGCAATGAAGATCTCCATTTTATTTACTTATTTATCCTTTGTTGACCAGGTTAGTTCCACTTGGCCTCAGACCACTTTTTAGCTGTGACCCAAAGTGAAATTTATACTACCAGGAGAAATATGGCCAAGGCATTGAGGAACTTGACCTAATCTTTTGATAGCTGCCATGGGATCTTTTGCATCAGCCTGAGCTACCACTATGTCAAGCAGATGGAATCTTGGTTTAACATCTCAAATGAAGGATGACATACTCAGGAGTGTGGCATCCTCTTATGCTGCAGGGCATTATCAGCATTCCATCTGCTGGTGTTGGAATAGAACCTACAGTCCTTTAAACCAAAGGCAGGTGTGCTATCTGTTGTACCACTGATACTAGCCAATCTTGGCACAATTCCAAACTTGGTAAATTAGTTAGTCACATGGGGTTCTCACAGTTCTAGGACACAAGGTAGTGTGTTAAGCAGGACAGTGTTTCACTTCCCCTGCTCACTGGCATTATGCTTCCCTTTTGGCTGTATGTTTTCCTTCATAAGGCAGGCAATAGCTTGATATATGTAAAGACGTAAAAGTATAAAATGCAGTGGTACTTACAAATCTCGATGGATGCTTAATACTATTTGACTGTTTGACTGTTTCCACATAGGGGTGTCAAAAGTACTTTATGGCATGGCAAATGGCATGGTAAATGTGGGCCACATAAAAATCAGCACACAAGAGCATGATATGGGAGGTGGAACAAAATACATTTCATGGTTTTGCAGTTGACTAAAATAATTGTTACAATTCAGTACATGACAGCACGAATAATGCATCTGCAGAAAGGCATGCCAACATATATACTGGAAAATCTGTATCATTAGATGAAGACAGAAACATACCAACTTCCTTTGTGCCTAACTTCAGTTCACCATAAATGTCCCTCAATCTCCTTATCAAAACAGTGTCATTGGCATCTCAGACACATGCTTTCAAGCTGTTGCCTATATGCAGCCTATCATCATATAAGAAGGAATGCAGTGCAGATGATTGTTGCATCTACACATTGATCACACCTAGAAAGGCATCCAGGTGCTGCAGCCCACTAAGTAAGTGTGATACAACAGTACAAACATTTCACATGTCACATTTCAGACACAGATCTCGTCTCCCACATGGCCTTCAGTGTTACAGGTGGACATTACTTTTGTTGCATCTATCTCTGACTTGTAATGTAAGTTAGCTCTCTAGTCAATGTCAGCATGTCTTTAACCACAAATAAAAGGAAAAATCAGTGCAGTAAAAATAACATAACCTTCCCAGTGAAACTGTAAGAAAACATGCTGCAGTGTAAGGCATGTACACAATTGGAAAGGATCTACATTTATTTAGTAACATTTCAATAAACAGAAATAATATGGCCTAACAGTGTTTTTCATCTCACATTTTAACTGTTGACTTCTACCAGCAAAAGTCTTCATTCTTCTAACTCATACAAATAAGAAAGAATTTTGGATAGTTACACATGGTTATTTTATTCGGTCTAGGGTTAAATGACCATTTTTAATGACACTAATGTCTTATATTTTAACCTGTGAATTTAATTGGTCTGCCAGTCACATTATTTGGTTAATAACTCTTTCATCTTTATTTAATTTGTACATTCTCTGTTTATTATTTTACTTTTGATTGCACACTATAGATTATAAGAATGCTAATTGAACTTTATATGTATAGTTTCCCTTACCTCATTTTCAATACCTCCTAATCAGGACCATAATAAAGCTTTCTGTTATTTTTCTGGTACTTCTTTCTCTCTTTGCTTTCAGATCTACCTTTCTTAACTTTATCTTTCTAGACATTTTGTAATAAATTCTATTAAATGACATGACTGGTTAAATTAAATTCCATTGATATAGTACATGGTTTATATGTAATGTTTTTTTTTTTTTATTTTATTCAGCTTTTTTTTTATTTGATATACACCTTGCTGTTTCCAGTCTATATAAGATAATTTGATTGGTCTGATGTCAGACGTATAGAAGAAGAGTTCACACTGAAAATGGTATACATAGCATACTTCATATGTGATGATAAATTATTGTAGTCACAAGAAAACAATGTGTTCTAATCAGATGAAAGTGATTGATATGTGTTTCAGTGGCAAGTACTCCTAAGACACATATCCAAACAAATGATCATATAAGGAAGACTGTGAGTGACAGGCATTGTTTTTATTAAAATGTAGAATCGTAAGCATATTTTACATTAAAGGTGTCATGATGCACAGTTGTGCTGCTCATCAGCTGCATTTGTGCATCTGTAAGTCATTCAGATGTGAAGAAGCAGCTTATAGAACAAAAAGGCACAGACTGTCTCATGACAGAGACATACTGTACTTTGTGCCCAAACCGTAGACACCATTGCAAGCCTAGCTAAGTCATGTCATAGGTATGAATGAATTATGTGTCAACAAAAATGGCAAGGTAGTCAGATGGCAGCATCTGTAAGAAAGAAGTGGTGTGCTCAAGTGGGTCAGTAATATTTGGAGTAAGTTTGGAATAAGGTAAAATGATTGCAAGTTAGTTAGTGTCATAGGTTCATAGGTGTGTACTAGGCAAATGGCCTTGGAGCCTCTACAAGCCTAGCCCATAGAAGTGCTCTGGCATCATGCCACCTGATCGTTTTTTGATGAGCTTTGTTATTTTGGAGTAACTTTGCGTTTCTTTTAAATTAGAAGAAGAGTACGTCACTATTCAGTGCTTCCTAAAGTGGCAAATGAAATGATAAGTGTATCAAGGTAAGTGCATGTTTATGCTTGGAGTATCTTTTTTTTTAACTGCAGATGGCCATTATATATGGTTATTGGGTGGATAATAAAGAATGGAGTCATTCATGTTTAATATGAATGCTACCAGTGTTGAGTTGCCTTTTCTGAGGGACTGATGAGCATTTTTCTGGCTTTTTTGGTATAGTTAAAGTGGTAATAAGTTGCAGGCCTAGGTTAGATTCTAGATACCTGAACATTAGGTGGATATTTTCAAGTAATGTGAACCTAATAGTAAGTCTGCAGTGTTTATGAATGAGTATTGCATGGAAAGTAGATCTGGTATTCTGTTTGTGTTGGAGGTTAAAACTGGCAGATGGAGAGTGGGTAGTGACCTGGGTACATAATGGGATTCGGTAGGGTAATCTGTGTGGAGCAGAATTCATTCCCCACCTCAATCCAGTTAATGATACAAGCACATCTCACTCAGAGCAAAATCTGTCAGGGTGGCCTAATGGTTAAGGTGTTTGCCTTACAAGCACAAGGTGCAGGGTTTAAGTCTCGCAAGGGATAATTGGCTAGGCTTAAAATGGCTCGCAAGGGCAGTTAGCTTAGTACTAATCTAGGAACCTATGAAAGCACAGCAGGCAGAGCAAAGGGTGCTTCTGTTTAATATGCAAGCAATAATGCCTGCTGCAAGGTCTGACACCTCAGGAATTTTACCTGCCAGGAACAGCCACTCTTAGAAGTTGATGGGCAAGACCCAGTAGAGGGTAAAAAAACTATTCCTAAATGAAAATGTGCAGCTTGTAAAAATACATTTAGCAAGCATGAATAAATATATACATGGAGAGTATAAAATACCAGAACAAAAACAGAAAAAAATGAAGAGACACAGCACATTTGGTCAAAGTTCCTAAATAATGGATATCAGGAATGGCCTAAAAGCATATAGCAAATTTGTACTACTTCTTTGGACTATAACCAATACCTGCAATAACCAGGTAAGCTTCACACTTCATTGCTGGAGAGCAGAGTTATGAAGGTTGTGTTTTGCTTGATGTTCAGTGGCTTATATCTGATCTATTCACAGTTCAGTGCTTGTTTGTGTATTCATGTGCTTGAATCTGAAATAAGCAGACTCTATAATATACTTTCTCTTAGGCAGGAAAACCCTGGGAGCAGTATATTTATTTTCTGGGGTTGTGGGGAAGAGCCCTCATATCATGTGGTACAGTCAGGGTTGCCAGACATCCCTCTTTGAGCGAGACTGTCCCGGGATCAGCAACCCAATCCTGAGTTCCACACTGCCAGTTAAAATTCAGGCAAAACAGCCTCTGCTTTTTTTTTTTTTGATTGGCCTGTATGCTGGTATACGAGCCGATCAAAAAAAATCGCAAAACAGAGCTACTTCTGTTTAATATGGAACTGCCTGATGTTCTGCATTGAACAGAAGAGGGTCCGCTGTGCGATTTTTTTGATTGGCTCATACCGGCATACGGGCCAATCAAAAATTGCCAAACACAGAGCTACTTGTGTTTAATGCAGAACTGCAATGTTCCGCATTAAAGTCCTTTTTTTTCCTGTCTTCACTTAGTGTGAAAGACTTTTTTTTTTTTTTGTCCCTACCTGGCCCGTCAAAAATCTGGCATTCATGGGTACATTACACAATCAATGTATGATTGAGATAAAATAAACCTAATATGTCCACTGTCTTTCCATGATTTTACCCTTTTCAGTCTCAGGTCAGTGCCTTCTACTGCTATCTTACAAACTGTAACTGAATATTTTTTATTGTCTCTGTTACTGTCTCACACACACACACACACACACACACACACACACACACACACACACACACACACACACACACAAAATGCTTTCCATGATAGGATAATAATAAAGCCTTTTCTCTGACAACACCCCTTTCTGCCACAGTGATATCACAGCATCACTAACCAGATAATTCTGGCACTCCATGGTCATAGTTGCTGAGCACTTATAAATTAAGCTAACCATATATTTCTTTTATATTGGCTGTAGCAAAATACAGTCTCGCTGAAAGATGAATGCCAGTAGTTCTATTTCATCAACCTTTAATTGTGCCAGTTTGCTTTTGGCCAGTGTGCCCTTATGAATATTTTCAGCTTTTATGCATTGTTATAAGTTGCACAACCTAAAGCTCATTTGTTGTGAGCTGCTACTCACTAAGCTGCAAAGCTACTGATTTGTGACAAATTTCCACCTGCTTTAACTAAAAAATAGTCATACAAGACCTGGGATATGTACTTTTGTTTTCTTGCTGTGTTGTACTGAAATAGCTGTGCACCTTTTGGTGATTTCCTATTGATCTGTGTAAGAATTGCCTTGCTTTGGTTTGTATTCTAGTGAGAGTGAAGAAATAGTGTATGCATTTCTATGCTTCTGATTGTTGTAAAGCCTTGAAGAGTATCATTTTGCTATTAGCTAGTGAACTTTTTAAATAATTTCACTTTTTCTGCATTGTTATAAATGGCCCACTTATGCACAGTCTAGAGCTCATTTGCTATGAGCTAGTCACTAAGCTGTACTGGATTTGACTAACAAGCAGTCTTACAAGATATGGGATAAGTACTTTTGTTTTCATGCTGAGTTTTTTTTTTTGATAAATAATTTTTATTTTTTTTTGTTTGTAAACAAATTATGATACAGTAAATTTAAATTACAATTCAAAATAAAAGAAAATAGTTAATAACTATAACAATATGTACAATATTTACAGGTGGTCCAATGAAAAGAATTAACCAACAAAGTTATAAAAAGGAATAATCCCATACAACAAATATAACCTTTACTGGCATATATTCACATAAGTCCATCTTAGTTTATGACATTTCAATTTCATGTAGAAGAAATTCTATCCTTTTGTAATGTGTCTATAAGTATTAAGATTTTATTCCAAGGATTGTCTGCCCAACGTCTGGGAAAAATTCTTTCTTCTTTGACTTTTATTTCTTTTTGTGCAGATTCCTTTAATAGAGATATGAAGTCTTCATAACTTGGAGGGACTGTGGATTTCCATTTTCTTGTTATACATTTTCTGGCTACAGCCAGAATAGACCATAGAAGATATTGATCACTTTTACTCATAGTTACTGAGTCATCTACATTCAGAAAAATTAAAGATTTTGTTAGAACAAATTTATCATTATAAATGGCTTGAAGAAATCTATTAATATCTTCCCAGAATTTTTTAATGCAATCATAGAACATATGTATCCAATCTGCCTCGCAGTTTAAAGTACATCTCTAGCATATGGGCTTTTGGATAGGGTCAAATTTGGCTATTTTATATGGTGTATAAAAGGCTCTATGTAAAAATTTCCATGTGAAGATTCTCCATATCTGAAAGTTTGAGGTTAGCTTAACTGACAACAAAAGGTCATTTATACCTTCAGATGACAGATTTATTGTCAAGCCTTTTGTTAAAGTGTTCACAACATTTTGACCTATTTTGGTTTTATACACTATTAAAATTTTGTATAATTTAGATATAGAAATTAGCTTATTATGATTTCCATAAATCAATTCTTGCATATATTTTATGAACTTGGGTGTAGTATTAAAGTTTGAATTATTAATAATTCTACATAAATCACTTGCATATTGTAATATTTTTTGGAGTTCTGTTCTGTCTATTTCAAACATACTAAACTCATTTATTACTTGCTGGGTGGTTAAAGTACTGTGATTATTTAAACATTGAAACCAGTAATTAAAGTTATTGGATTCCCAATTAATGAATATTTTTTCTTGGATTTTTTCTTTAAAATTCTTTGTTGTTTTAAATGGTATTAAGAGTTCGAACCATAATTTTATGTCTGGATTCGTAATTATAAATTTTCTAAATAGATTATGAATATTATTCAAATATGGTAAATTAGTGGGCTTTGTTGTTTTATTTTGTAAGCTATTACATAGTACATGCCAAAATATGTTATTATAATTCTCCAAATCCATATTTTTTAATATTTTGTTTTCATTTAAGAAAAAAGTTATATGTAAAATTTTCCATGCAGATGAATAATTTGGATTTACCCAATTTAGTATAAGTTTAATGATGGGAGCTTTAATATACGTTTCTATGTCTGGAAATTTAATTCCTCCCAAGTCCCAGGGTCTAATATGATGTGAGAAAGCAATTCTATTCTTTTTTGGATACCAAAGAAAATCCATTAAAAGTTTCTGTATTGTTTTTATAACTTTTTTATTTGGTAAAATAGGGATTGCTAATGCTATATAGTTTATTTGTGGTAGTAATATCATTTTTATTAACTGTAACCTATCTTCCAAATTTAACATTAATTTATTCCAGCTATTAACTTGTTTTTGAATTAAATTTTGGATTTTATTATAATTTAAAGTCATGGTAGTATCTATGTTCTCAGATATAAGAATTCCTATATATTCTAGTGAAGAAACCTTTTCTCCAATTATTTGATATTTATTCAGATGTAAGTCATCTATTTTGTTTAGAAGTATATGTTTTGATTTGGATTTATTGATACAAAGACCTGAAATGGAAAAAAAATCTTCTACTTGTTTTTCTAATTCTTGTATGGACTCTTTGTTTGGTTTTAAAGTCAGCAATATATCATCAGCAAATAACATGATTTTAGAATTAAATTTATTGTAAAAATTAATTCCTTCTATTTTTAGATCACTTCGTATTGCAGACGCAGATAATTCTATCGCCAGGGCAAACAGTATGGGAGACATAGGGCAACCTTGCTTAGAGCCTTTAGTTATTTTAAAAGCTTCCGAGGTAAATGGGCCTAATTTTGCATAAGCCAGGTTATCTTTATATATATTATTTATTAAATTTATAAAGTTTAATGGAAATTCAAAAAGTTCCAAGATTTTAAATAGATATTTCCAGATTACCAAATCAAATGCTTTCTCTATATCTAATGTGATTATAAGAGCTTCTGAATTGTCTCTGTTCAAAGCTTCTATAATCGTTAAAATTCTCTGAATATTGTCATATGTGTGTCTTCCAAATATAAAGCCTGTTTGGTCTTCATTTATGACTTGAGTCAGGGATTTCTTAATTCTATTTACTAAGATAGACATAAAGATTTTATAATCGTTATTAAGCAGAAAGATAGGTCTATATGAGCTACATTGGGATGGATCTTTTTTGTCTTTTTTATAGGGGTAACTAGTGAATATTTCCAAGATGGTGGAGTAATAATTTGAGTTTGAATATCATTTAGCATGTTATTAAGTAGAGAAATTGCTGAATTTGGAAGAATTTTATATAATTCCATTATTATTCCATCCATTTCTAGTGATTTGTTGTTTTTACTTACTTTAATTATATCTTTTATTTCTTTTATGGAGATATGCTTGTCCATTTCTACTTTTAATTGGTCAGGTAGTTTTTTTATTAAGGAACTATTAAATTTCAGATCTGAAAATGAAATATTATTATCATTATTTCCATAATGCTTAGCATAATAGAACTTAAAAGCTTCAAGAATATCACTCACATCAGAGACCTTTTTTTTCCCTTTTCCTTCATGTATTATATTTATGATGTTATTTTCTAAGTTCTGTTTCTTAATTCTCATTGCTAGATTATGTAAGTGTTTTGGAGAAGTTGAAATTGAGGCAAATTTTAGTTTTTCCAAAGCTAGATTTGTTTTATGAGTGAGGAATTCATTGTATTTTTTATTTAAATCTATAATTTCTTTTTTTTCCTGAGAATCTACTACATCATAAGAACTTGTATTTATTTCTGTTATTCGTTTTTGTATGTTGTGTAATTCAGATTCCCATTCCTTTGTTTTATTTTTAAACCATCCTATAATCTTGCCATACAAAAAAGCCTTAAGTGTATCCCAAGTTATTATATTATTTGTATCTTTAATAGGATTTGTTTCCAAGAAATATTTGATTTCTGAATCTAGCCAAGGTTTAAACTCTTTTAATTTAAGGATGTAAGCTGGTATTCTAGTTATAATGTTTAGTCTTTTGAAGTCAATTTGTACTTTAAGAATTAAGGCAATATGGTCTGAGAGGGGACATGGAATAATAGAAAATTTTGTTATCCTACTGTTTAAATCAGAGGAGACAAATATTTTATCTATTCTTGTTTTAGTATTAAAGCGATAATCGCTATGTGTATAACTTAATGAGTTAGAATCTTTAAAATTAAATGTATCTATCAGATTTAAGCTTTCTAACCATCTCTTAAAACATTTACTTACGGGTGTGAGACGTAACTTTCTTTTATTAGTTGTTTCAAAGTTATCTAGAATACAACTGAAATCTACCCCCATTATTATCATACCTTTGTTTACTTTGTTAATTAATTCTATGTGTTTTTTAACCGTAGACAATCCTATCCCAGGAATCCAGTAAATATTTATTAAAGTCCAAATTCTATTTTGATATTTTATTATTACAATTGATATTAACTCTTCTTTATCGTCATGTTTGTAAATGATCTGAGGAATAACTACACTTCTTTTCCATAAAATTATAACCCCTCTTGTTTTTTTTTTTGTATAGGGAGTGAGAAAGAATTAGATAGTCACTAGGTTTCCATGTAAAATTATCATCTATTTTAAAACGAGATTCTTGTATAAATATGATTTGTGCTTTTTGTAATTTCAAATATCTTAGAAAATTCGACCTTTTTATAGGATTATTTAAACCATTAATATTTATCGATAATAAAGTTGTGTCAGTCATTTTTATAAGTATTTATTTGTACTTTTGGATTGTTTGTTCTTAAAATTTTGTTTTACCTTGGAAATTAATGTGTTTTGAGTGTTAGATTTATCCTTTCTTTTAGAAGTTATTTTGAAATGAATATATTTATTTCTATTTATGCTTAAAAAAAGTTTCAAATTGGACCACTGGAAAATGAAAAAGTTGAAAACATTGCGTTAACATATTTTGAATAAACAATTAATGATTTTGCCTTTTTAAATCCCAAACATGAAGTGTCTAGCACATCAAATCTGTTTGGACTTAAAAGTTCAAACAGATTTACCCTCAATAATAATAGTTGCATTAATGAGGAAATGTTACTTTGAATTGAGCTCCTCATTAAGAAAAAAAAAAAGAAAACTAAAACCAGAGAACATAATGCACTTATTATGTAAATAACATATATGTCTAGTCTGTAAAGTTTCGTTCATTACAAATTAGATTCTAAAATGAGATATTATTTCCAAATGCAAACAATTTTAAATAAGACATTTGTTAATTACTTTAACAATATATTAGATGTTCATTTTTCATTAATATTATGAAATTTTTGCAGATTACCAATTGTAGATAATATATTTAGCAAATGTCAGGTCATTAATGTTCATTAGCGACATTTAACATTGTTATTAATAATAAAAATAAGTAGAGTGAGTATGATAGTTAGATACTGTTTAAAATAAAAAGGATTTTTTTACATATTTTTAGATCTATATAAGGTACTACATCAACATAGTAAAGTTAATTGATATATAGCTAACCACTTATCAAAACCAATTTAAATACTTACAGATAATAATATTCATTTATAAGATTTAATATAATAACAGTTAGAATTAAAGCAATATTTATAATGCTTTACATAAAAGCATTTTCTCATTCTTCAGTTAATGTCAGTTTTATAACTCTGATAATTCCACAATCTAGAATTAATAAAATGTGTAAATTGTCTTCTGCTTTTCACAAATGTAGTGAGCGTCTGGTAACTAGTAAAAGGTCTCAACTTATATGTTAAACTATAAAACAAAAAGGAAAAAGGTCAAAATTAGAATTACACTTGCAAGAGAAATCTACCTTAATAATGGCGCAACAGCACTTTTGTCCCATAACTAATCATTTGTAATAATCATTTTACGTATAGTACTTCTTTTATACAATAACAATCATGATGAAGCAATCTTTAGATAAATGAATGTATAATTCCCAGTAAGCTGACACTTAGGATCTTATTTATTTTTTTATTTTTTTCTTTTTCTTCACCTTCCCTTTTCCTTCCCTCTTCTTCCATTTCTATATAACTTAATAACTATAAGTAACTTATCCAACACAGTGTCAGTTAGATGTGTTCACAGAGCGCATGTATTATACTTTTAGCAGACACTCACCCACTAAAACACAACAGTATTTAAATGATTCACTATCTTTCTTGTTATAATAGCGCTATTTTCAAAGCAGATCTAGCGCTATACTTGCATGAGATATTAGCTGAGTTTGATAGTAAACCATAACATTTTTAATAAAATACGAAAGAATATTTATGAAACGTGAAAATAATTGAAGCAAACACTTCGTGTACTGTAATCAAAACAGCAGTGTTAGGGAAAAGAACTCTGCGATAGTGCGTGTTTATGCGCCATCTTGTGGCCAGTAACTTAAATTACATCTAAACACACTAGAATGTATCACGTGCTTATAAATGTGAACGGTGAACAACTTTTCAGACAAAAAAAACTGAAAGAGCCGAACAAAAGGCTCATGGATACTGTCCACCCTCAGATGATACAATAATGTTCTGGATACATCCCAAAATGTTCACGAGTGGTTCCATTGTGTAATATTTTCATTAATATACTTTACATTAATTCAAATTAACAAGTTCTAAATGTGTACCTCTAAGCAACATAAATGCATTCACCAAGAACAATAGTATTTATTCAGGCAATGATAACGCACTATTCTAGTAACCGGATACTTGTATAGAGAAGAAACAGCAGTGTTAAAGAGGAAAACTCTGCAATAGTGTGTATTTACACGCCATCTTCTGGCCAGTAACTTAAATTACATCTATGTACGGTTAAATATATCGCGTGCTATGTATGAAACGGTGAACAACTTTTCAGATAAGAAAACTAAAAATAACTGAGCAGAAGACTCTTGGATGTATTTTACTTTCAAATAATACAGTAATATAGTGAATACATCTAAAGTGTTCATGAGTGATTCTATTATATAACATTTTTATCACAATACTCTACATCAAATTAAATCAATGAAATTTAAATGTGCACTTTTAAATAACATAAATGTAATTACTAAAAATGATAATATTTATTCAGGCATTGAAAATGCCTTAATTTATCAACTAAGTAGTTGTATAGAGAAAACCATTTAAAAGGGCAGTTTATATTAAAAGCTTAATGACAAAAAGAAAAAAGAAAAAATGTCTAGTAAACTTCATTGGTTATTGTTTCCAAGTATTCAAAAATAAATATATACTTCAGGGCTTTAGTAAGTTATTAATTAGTACTAAAATTTAAGTATTATATTAAACTAAACAACTAAAAAAGAAAAGAAAAAAAACTGCTTTATACTTATGTAACAAAGAGTTTAGTTTTGATATATTATAATCATACCTTAGTTGACCCTTTGAGAGAAATAGTATCATCAGAGTTCTTTCTGTCAGTCTTTTGTTTCTTTTTTTCTCTTGCCTCCGACCAGATATTTTTCCTGGAGCCCTTTTTAAAGAAGATGAATTTAACCAGTCCATTTCTTCAGGTAGTGGAATTATGTTATTATTCTTTATGAAAGATGTGACTTCCTCTATGCTGTTAAATGTTCTTATGTCATTGTTATATTGGATTCTTATTTTGGCTGGATAAGAGAGCTGCACTTTGATTTTATGTTGTTTTAAAAGTTTTACTAATGGCCATGTTTTCTTCCTTATATCCAGAACTCTTGTTGAATAATCATTATCAAATCTTAATAATGACTGTTTATACATAACAGGACTTTTCCTCCATGCAGATCTCAGTATAAGCTCTCTGTCCATAAAAGAAAGAAATTTAACTACTATAGATCTTGGAACTGATTTAGAAGAAATAGAAAGTGTCTTACCGATAGCTCTGTGTGCCCTTTCTATCCCATAAGATAAGCCTTCTTTTAGTCCAAGAACTTCAGGAAACCAAGAGTTCAAGAATGAGATAATGTCGTCACCTTCGGATTTCTCTGGAAGACCAAAAATCCTTATGTTCGTTCTTCTTTCTCTATTCTCTATATCATCTACTTTATTTATTAACCAAGTGTTCTGTTGTAGCAGAAATTGAGTATGTAGTTCACTTTCTTTTAACCTCCCATCAACATCACTTAAGGAAGTCTCAATGTCCGATATTTTTATTTGTTGCTGTTGTAAGATTTCTTTAAAAACTTCTGTTTGTTTTTGGCAGTTATCCTTAAGACTTTCTAGATTTTCAGTAAATCTGTCCATTTTTAGCGATAAGTCCAGCAAAGTAGCAGATATCTGTTGCATCTCTTTTTTTATAATAGAGTCTGAGTGTGAATTCTTGGAGTTACTCATCTTCAAACAGTTTGGAATGTCCTCTGTAGTATTTGACAGGAAAATTTCAGAATTTTTTCTTCAAAATTGGTAGCTTTGTTATAAATTACTTCATCTTCAATATTTACTAAATTTTTTTAAAATATATTTAGTTTTTCCTGTATTTTCTAGTATGAGTATGAGGAGCTCAGAATTAAGCTGCTTTCAGTTAGCCATTAGGCTCCGCCCCCCCTTCATGCTGAGTTTTAATGTAATAACTGTATATCTTTTTGGTGATTTTGTAATAGTCTAGCTAAGAACTGTTTTAGTTTGTTCTCTTGTGAGACTGAAGAAAGAGCCTAACTATTCCTAGGCCTCTGATTGCTGTAGAGCTTTGAAAAATGTCATTTTGCTATTAGCCAGTGTACTAATTTGAATATTGTCAGCTTTTTGTATTGTTATACATTGACCACATTTGTGCAGTGCTGCTTATCGCACTGCCATTTTTAACCATGCACTGTACAGATGCAGGTATCTTCAGACATATTTTTTCTGTATACCAGTTAACCTCTCCAGATCACTAGTGGTTAGTGTGATCAGCAATCTCTGTAGTATGGACAGCTATCCACAGCAGTGCATTGAGCAGCACTGTGTACAATGGGTCCAAGCAGTCACATCTAACAGACCATAACTGCTTCTCTGTTTCAACAAATATGGCTTGTAGCTGCTCTACATTGTAGTTAGCAGTTAATAGCTGCTTTGCATAGTGCATATTTAATAGTTACTTAGCACAACTTGTCGTTTCAACAGTAAAATACAGTAACAATTTCATTTAACTGAAGATAGTACTATGTGCATTTCAAACAAATACTCCAAATCATGGACTAATATAGAAGGCTAGCCTGCTTCTTCTCTTTCTATTGCCAGCCTTATAGCACATAGTATCCTTAGGCAGTGTAGAAACTTTCTGATGCAAGTATTTAACCAAGATGGAGGCCTCACACTCACAAAAAGACACAGACAGTTATAGTTATAGTCTTCTACAACATAAAACACTAACCTACACTGCAGTGTATTATTCTGAGGCTATAAAATGTCCTTGCCAAAACCTCCTAAATCCATGAAGACTAGGTCTTAGCAAACGTCTAACCACATCACCTTCTGCAACATCTCCAACAAAGTGTCAGCAGGATTTCAATCATCTCGGATTTAGCATCCTGGAGCACTCTATAAATAAAACATGTTTAGTGATTGGTGACGTTGTGGTTAGACACACCTATACTCATCTTACAAGGCTGGATAAAGACAGGGTGATGGTATATTTTCTTCAGGTCCCAGTATTTCTGATGTTTCAAAGTTCTTTATAGTCCTTTCACCTGGAAAATATGACTATGACATGGTGTTGGTTAATGTGGGAGTGAATAACTTGGCACACAAAATGCTAGAGGTATACAGACAGACATGTTCCAAATCTCCATGCATGTCATAAATGCAGGCAAGACTCTGGTCATGAGTGGAATCCTTGCTTCTCCATGAATAATGCCTACTTTAGAAGAAAAAAAAATGTCTTCAGCAATAGGCTAAATAGTTGGTGTCATTCCAAGGGCATCCAATATGTGTCAGCATGGGAGAAGATGCTTGACATTCCTACTTGTTTTATCAAAGATGGTCTGTACCTGTTGTTATAAGGTTTACACATACTGACCACAGCCTTTGCTACCCCCATAGGGCCATTTAGGCAGAGTTCATCAGATGAATATCCCAGTGTAACTAACATATCAAATCCAAAACAGGATCACTCTGAGGTTGATCTGCTTAATGCCAAAAGTCTAAACAACAAAATGCTCAACCTTGAAGCACCCCTGTATTTGGAGTGCACCCATGTCTGTGCAATTACTGAAATTCGGTTTAAATATTCTGAAAGCATTCTCTCCATACCCGAGTTTTGCTTTCATACCCAGTGGCAACTGTGGTGGCATCTCCATATTTGTTAGGTACCATATCACCTTTAGTCAAATTCCCAGGGACCTAGAGACAGAGTTCACTGAGTTTCAAATCACACTAAACAAAATCAACTATTAGTTTATAGCACATTGCAGGATACCCTCTGTGTCCCTTGATAATCATGTAATTGATGAACTCTGTATAAATAAAAAAAAAATCTTTTAGGAGACTTCAAATTCCGGGTCTACTTTATGCACTCGAAAGCTGAAAAACCCAAATCCAAATAGCGCGACACGTAAAGAGCAAACCACGAATATGTTGAACGAACAAGACCTAGAAAGTGGAAATATCGAATTTGCATAGTTGACCTGTCTGCGGTATAGCTCTGTAAGGTAAGTGTGCGATAGTTACGGACCTTAGGCTTAGGGAGGGGTTAAGGTATGTGCATAGGTAGGTAGTGTATGTAAGGTTTTGTGTAGGCAATGTATTTAAGGTTTAATGTAGGGTTTTGTTAAGTCTATGTGTGTGGAATATTTAGTTTGTTTGGGTATAGCTCCGTAGGGGAAGTGTGCGGTAGTTACGGACCTTAGAGTTAGGGAAGGGTTAAGGAGAGTGCATAGATAGTACAAACAAACAATGGCAGCGAGGTAACCAGGCACAACTCCTTCTTCTATTAAAATAAGAATGTTTTTATTGTGAAAATAAAACAGTAGGTAAGCGCTTTCACTAAAATAGCTTCATCAGACCTTCCAGACCTGGTTACCTCGCTGCCATCATTTGTTTGTACTATTGATTTTTTTATTTACTGGCCATGAGGTATTTATCCCTTGGCATGTGGACTATCCTGTTTATAGTGCATAGATAGTTGTGTATGTGGGGTTTAGTGTAGGGTTAGCAGTTGGGTTTTGGTGCTTTAATTTAGGGTTAGAAGTAGGGTTTTGGTTAGTGTATGTATGTGTTTTTTTATTGTGTTTTGGTAGGTAATGTGTTGCGGGTGGTGGTTTGGCCGACTATGATGGTTCGAGGTTTTAAATTTTGCGCTTTAGTATGTTCGACATATTCGTGGTTTGCTCTTTATGTGTTGCGCTATTTGGATTCAGGTTTTTCATGTTTTGAGCGCATAAAGTAGACCCGCAACTTCCCATCAGTGAACTGGAGCACCTACAACTGTAACGTAAGATACACCCAAAAGTGTTTAGATTTCATAAATAAAAGCTCCAGGGGAACAGTTCATTATAAACCAACTAGAGGGTGTAATATTCTTGACCTGATCCTTATGAATACAGCTTTTTCATGTACTATTCTCCAGTATCTCCTTCTACTTTTAAGTTGGATCATAAACTAGTGATCTTCACCATGACAACCTGTAGATCATTCATTGTGTGTATTGTACCTAGTCAGCCACTGTAGCTAGATATCACATACATATAAGTTACTGAATATGTGCAAGATCAGTGCCATTTTTGTATAGTCAGAGTGAATGCAGGCATGAATGGAGATGCACATGTGAGTGTGTTTAAAGTAATGAGTTAGTTACTTAGCTTAAGTATATGTTCCAGTTACAGCTCCAGATGTATTTATGCACAATAAACAATTTGAACCTATCACAGTGCCTCAGTGTCTCATTTGAATACTAGAGACATGCAACAAGGTATCAGAATGGGATATGAAGTGAAGCATTTTGCAAACCATGAAGCACACAGTTAGAAATGGAAGAATATACAGTAGCCAACTTGCAAACAGGTCAGCGGTTATTCAAAGGTAGTTAAACTCATATCACCTACTTAGAGGTGATCTCTGCTTGACTTACAAAGCCATGTCTAACCCAGCTCTGTTAGAAATGCTACAGCTAAAGCAATCCCAATCCCTCCATACCACATGGTCCAGAGACCTCAACCTCATTATCACAATCAACAAAACATGCTGGAGGGACAGGTTCATAATCCAGAGACTGCCCATGCTATGGAATACACTTCCCATACATGTCAAACAGAGTACCTCACTGGCCCTCTTCAACAGAAATCTTGATGAGTGTATGGGAAATAGAAAATTCACCCCAGGGTTCACTCCAGTGGCTCTGCTCATAGGAGGCACTGGGAACTAAGGTCGGGTGGCACAATGCCAGGGTAATCCTATGGACTAGGCTTGTAATGGCTCCAGGGCCATTAGCCTAATACACACCTATGAACCTATGAACCTATGATTTTTCAGCCGCTGAATAAGTGGCGAAACATTCAAAATGTTAGAAATGATTACTGAGATAAACAAAATGTCCGAAATTGTGACATACTGATAAAAGTATTTGAAATAAATACAAAAGTGTTCAAAATAATTTCTGAAGTGTTAAAATGTACAAAAGGCTAAAAAGACCACATTTTTTGCAGTGTACTACTGTTTTGCATTAACTAAAGTTTTTTTGAAGTATCTAAAGTGTCTGGAGTGTTTGCAGTGTTAAAGTGAAGCCCTTTTTAGAGAGGTTGTTGTGAATTTAAGCATAATTACAAGTACTTGGTCTAGGCTTATATTTAGATGAATTTTGTTGTATCGGCAGAGGGATTTTGTAGACCTGAACCGCTGGTGTTTGATAATAATATTGATGAGAACTGGTGAGTGTTTGAGCAAGAGTATGATATTTTTATACAGGCTGCATTGTCTGATAAAGATGCATGTACAAAGGCGTTCATACTTCATAATTTAGCTGGCTCAGAAGCCATTGAGAGGGAAAGTTCATTTGTGTGTGTGCACCTGCCATGTATGCAGGGGAGGGGAGAACTGCCATATTGTGATACAGGCTGAAATGTGGGAAGACTCTGAGTGCTTAAAATGCAAATTTAGAGAAAAGTGTAACCCTCAAACGAATATTACAATGGAAGGCACATGTTTTACACAAGAAATCAAAAGCCTGGTGAAACTATAGCAGCATATATTACCGAATTAAGAAATAAAGCAAATTTGTGCAGATTTGGTGATCTGAGAGACGACTTGATAAAAGACAGGCTTCCGTGTGGTGTTAATGATGCAGTGAGAAAGATTTTGCTTCAAGACAGTGATTTAGTGCTGTGGAAAGCCATTGAGATTTGTCAAATATATGAGCTTAAAGAAAAGTGTAGCATATGAATATGCTTAAGAATGAGAAAAAAGTGCTTGCAGTATCTGCCAGTGTGGCTGTTGATAGTGGGCAACATAAAGCTAAGATGAAAAATAAATATGAACCAAATGGGGCCACAACACCCAACCTCATTGTTCACTGTCATAATTGTGGAGGAAGTCTGAACCTAAATGAGAAAAGTGCTTAGCTTTTGGCCAACAGTGTCATAAATGTAAAAAGTGGAATACTTTCAAAAGGCTTTACAAGTCTAAAGTGGCACATACTTTTATTAAAAGAGAGCATCCGAAGAAACAAATAGATCAGATAGAGAGCTGTGAGCAAACTTTCTATGTTGATGGTGTCTCTGTGATTGATTAAACAGTTAACACAGTAGATTATCAGTTGACAGCAAAGGGTGAACTATTTTGTACTGCTCGGATTAATGGGAAACCTGTAGAGCTTAAAGTGGACACTGGATCCAAGTGCAATGTTATATCAGCACACGTTTGTAAAAGTAAAAGTTCATGAAAAACTTGATTCAATAAAGTGTGCAAAACTAGTTGCTTATGTGGTGAAGAGATGCAAACTGATGGCGCTGTAGTTCTCACATGTCATTCTGCTGTGCACACCTATAACTTGCAGTTTAATGTAATCCAAAGACATGTGCAGTCATTGTTAGGCCTCAAAGACAGTTTGAGAATGGGAATGATTCCATTTAATAAATAGGTCCACCATATAAGTCTAAAAAAAATAATAGTTTTGCACAGAATATTGTAGTGAATATGCTGATATTTTCACAGACATGCTTGGCAAACTTCCAGTCACATATTCCATGAAGTTAAATCATGAAATAAGCCCAGTTGTCAGACCAGCAAGGAAGGTTCCAGTAGCAATGCAGAGCTTGGCAAAATGGTGAATTTAAATGTCCTTAACTTCAGTAAAAGAACAGACTGAATGAGTATCATCCATGGTCATAGCTCATAAGAAAAGCTCAGATGATATTTGAATATGTATTGATCTGAGAGACTTAAACAAAGTGCTTAAATGTTCTCATCATCCAATGGGCACAGTAAAAGAAGTAGCCACTCTAATGCCAAATGCCACTGTTTTTTCTGTCTTAGATGCAAGAAGTTCCTTTTGGTAAATTTCGCTGGATCACAATTCTTCATTGTTAACCAGTTTCAGTACACCATTTGGTAGATGCAGATTTTTGAGAATGCCATTTGGGATAAAGTCTGCCAGTGAAGTATTTCAACTTGCAAAGGAACCCATTTTTTCAGGTTATCCATGTGCTGTTATAGTATACAACATTATTGTAGAGAGCAACAGTGAAATTGAACATGGTAGAAACCTCAAGAAAGTTCTAGACCATGCTCATGAAGTAAATCTTAAACTGAATCCTCAGAAATGCAAATTCATACTGAAAGAAGTTACAAACGTGGGTCATTTGTTTACCAGTTCTAACTTACAACCAGATCCATCTAAACATGCAGCAATTCTTGAGATGCCAGTTCCAGAAAATGTCACATATTTACAACATTTTCTTGATATGGTGAACTATTTAGGAAAGTTCATCCCAAACCTGAGTGAGCTTTCAGCACTGTTACATGAGTTGACATGCAAAAATGTAAACTGGTCCTGGTTGGAACAACACCAATGACCATTTGATGTTCTAAAACAGAAAATTGCCAGTTCATTCACACTGAAATATTATGATGTTCACAAACCTGTAACTCTTTCTTGTGAATTTCAAAGTATGGTCTTGCATGTCTTCAAGAAGGCATCCAAAACTTTAACCCAAACTTGAAATGCAGTATGTACAAATTAAAAGAGAGCTTTTGGCAGTAGGGTTCACATGTTCGAAGTTCAGTGATTATATTTATGGCAAACCTGTTAAAGCAGTGACTGATCACCAACCTCTAGTGACAATTCTGAAAAAGCCAATACATACATCCCCAGCACACGTGCAACCCACGATGTTAAAACTGCAAAAGTACAATTTCAATATTGTCTATACAAAATATTCGTATACCTTGTTGATGCTTTGTCAAGAGCACCTAGACAAGCAACAGAACAGCATGATAATGAGAAAGCAGACTTTGAAGTCGTGGAAGTCAGAACTTTTTCCACATCACATTTTGACGTACTTAGAAATCATACAGCTTCAGGCCCAGTTTTCTAGAAGCTGAAACATGTTATCTGTCCAGGATGGCCAGCATGAAAAACTAGTTTACCACTTGACATACAGAAGCATTTTCACTACAGAGATGAGCTCATGATGGCAGATGGAATCATCATGAAAGTCCTAAAGTGGTAATTCCTTCAACATTACACCAGGAATATATCAAAATTTTACATTGTGGTCACCTGGGTGTTGATTCAACCAATAGAAGGGCAAAAGGCACAGTATTTTGGCCTTCTAAGTCAAACAATATAGAGAATAAAACTCTAGCATGTTCCATTTGCAACAGTACTAAATCTCACCAATGAAAAGAACTACTTCAGCTAAACCAGATTCCAGAACTACTGTGGTCGACAGTTGCTACTAATATTTTTGAATGGAATGATCAACATTACTTTGTGTTAGTAGATTATTATTCAAATTGGTTTGAAACTGACCTTCCTAATTTAATGTCCAGTACTGTCATTATGAAATCGAAGAGACATTTTTCTCTTCATGGTAGTCCGCACAAAGTCATATATATCAATGGTGCACAGTTTACAAGTCAGCAGTTCAAGAATTTTCTGAGTCTTGGGATTTTGCCCATGCTACTACTAGTCCTGAGTATCTGCAGTCCAATGGATTAGCTGATTGTGCAGTTCAAAGTGCAAAGTACTTGTTGGAGAAATCCAGAAGGGATGGTACCGATGTTTTTCTTAGCCTCCTTAATCTCAGAAACATTCCTCGAGATAATTTGCATGGTTCACCTGCTCAGAGATGAATGTCCAGACAGACAAGAACAACTTTTCCAACCAGTAAGCAATTATTGATTCATGATTGAAAGAACAACAACATGGTGAAGAATCAGCTTTTGAAAAAACGTCAGTCACAAAAGTTGTACTACGATAAATTTAGCAAACCTCTTAGACCATTAAGAAAAGGAGAGATTGGGAGAATGTAAACATCTAAAGGATGTGACTGACTGAGAATGATCAAAGATATTTCTGAAGAACCAAGATCTTACATCGTACAATCTGATGGAATGGATTTCAGGAGGAATCAAAGACACATGCTACCAGTCTCCGAACCAGTGACGCAGCAAATTGCCTGTGCCAGAGACTCTATTTCTCAGAGTGACTCTACACTTATTCAAATTACAGAGGACAGTGTATCTTCTTCAAGAAATCCTGATGTAATCCCTAATGTTCCAGTTGTAAAAGAATCCCCAGAGACTTTCCCTGTTGCTAAATCCAGTCAAAGATTTTTTTGTGATCAGATTGGGTAGAATTTCCAGACCCAGTCCGAGATGCACAGCCAATTGGACTAGAATTAATTTGTTGTTATATGTTGATGTGATATCTAGCGTGCAAAAATATTTTGTTCTCTTACTGCATGTTGAACAAATCAAAGAGGGAGGATATAGATCATTGTGTACATTGTACCTAGTCAGCTGCTGTAACTAGATAGTACGAGCATTTAAGTTACTGAGCATGTGCAAGATCAATGCCATATTGTACAGTCAGAGTGAATGCAGGCATGAATGGAGATGGACATGTGAGTGTGTTTGAAGTAATGAGCCAGTCACTTAGCTTAAATATATGTTCCAGTTATGGCTTCTGATGTGTTTGTCTTTCGGCTTTTCCCGGTTAGGGGACGCCACAGCGCAATTCCGGTCCGCTAATGAAAATCTTGAACCCATGACAATGCCTCAGTGTCACATTTGAAACAAGAGACATGAGACAAAACCTTTGCACCCAATTACTTCAATATCTCTGAATTCAAGGATTTTAGATGTACAAATCTCATTAAATTATGTTATGAAGTTTCAAGATTAATGTATTCCAGAATAACCCAAGACATTGCCTCAGCAGAGAGTTACACTATAGTTTTTATGCCCACCTAGATAAATGTGTCAAACTGACAGTACCTAATGGATCTAAATATTTATTTATTTTTATTTATTTTTTTTACCAATGTAGTACACTGATCAGAATAGATCATTTACAGGCCCACCTTGGTAACATATAATGGGAAGTTTAAAAACAAAGCATCCTGGTTGTTCACCAATATAAATAAACTCTACAAAAGAAAAAAATCATTAGACTATTGACTTAAACGTTAAAGAAAAAAAGCTATTAGGATCATTAAGGCAACCATTAACTTAGGTTAGCATCTGATGCTGAGGACAACTACATATCCATTTTTAGTTATGATAAGAATCCAAGAAATAATACCCAAGATTGCTAAGACCTTATTCAAGATGGCATCACCTACTCTTTCCCAGTGGACAATACTAAAATAAAAGCTAAAACAATTCAGTGCCAGTTTCACCCTGAGATAACTATTCAGTTCTCACTTATACCTGAAAATCCTCAGACCTTTCCCCGTATCACCAAAAGTCATGTACTGAAAGTGCTTTCAAAGACCTAAAAATGCTTCCTCCATGTGACCTGAAAATATATCTGGCTGTTTAGTAAACATTTTCCAAACAAGCTCTGTTGGAGCCGAGTTTAGCCACTGGCTTCATTCCTGAAGTTTGCCGCACAGCAGTTGTGATGCTACTATACAAAGGTGGTCCCAGAATGGATTCATTTTCATAAAAATATGCAAACAGTACAATACTTGCACAAGGAATTGCAAATGAAACATTCAGACAGACAGGTAATATTCAGGAAAAAAAATCTAACATCTGAATTAAAATCTGTCTGTTTTTGGCTAAAAGATCTATCACTAGCTTTTAAGCCCAAAATGAATTTTCAGAGTACTTACATGTAGTATAATACAGCTTATGATCAGTTTCCAAGGGTATGCTCCACCAGGCAAAGTAATAACTTGTAACTTTCTGACTTGACTTTTCAGACTAATTCTGCTTGTCTAAATTCCAAGCAGCATTTTCTGTAGCTGTTTCTTCAATGCAAATTTTGGAAAATGTTTTCTTGTTTCCAGAGTTATATGTTCAAAGGGAGAGAGTAAATTTTAGCAAGCCAGAGTTCAAATAAAAGAATAATCATGAGACCTAACTTAGCAACCTCAAAGAAGCATTAGACTTTGCAATAGCACGCACATGTCAGAGGCAATGAGTAGGTTCCTATGTAAACTGCAATGCATTTTGCAGTGGCAAATGGAAACGTGCACAGTTTTACACATTTTATTTCATATCACATTCTAATGAAAAGGCAGGAACAATGCAGTTCCTTTAACTTTTATAAAGTGCTTACATTTTTATTTGATACCATTTAGTTCAGTTCTCGTGCATTTTCTTTGGAATAAGAATAAAATGTTCTCAGTTTAATAGTATTTCTCATATATTCTTCTGTTTTAGACTCAAGCAAGTTTTTTTGAGAAATGCTTAAGAAAATAAGCTTGAGGTAATAGGGCTTTATCATGCCACATATACCATTTCTTTGTTTTGTAAAATCCTCTGAGGTTTTGGTGACAAGATCAAATACTTTTACCATTTTTACCTGGCATTTCTTTGTCCTGATAGATAACTTTGCCCATTTAACTGCTTGTTTGGGCTCTAACTGTACATGGTTCAATACCACCTGGATGCATTCTGACTTTACCTCCTGTCTTAACTTTTTGACACTGTCCAGATGTTTGCAGTAGTATTTTACATATTTTGCAATGTCTGGCCAATAAGAATGTTGCATAAACCTTTTTTTTTATAACTTAACTCATTTGGCCTGAAACAGGAATATCAGGGGCTATATGGCAAGAAATACTTGAGTTGCTACATTACTTTTTCTAATCTCTCTTTAGTATCCACTTTTTGTATTTTTCCAATATATGTACACTGGCTCTGCCCTAGACAATTAATAAGCCCCTTGTCTCTAATCCTCATGTTTTGTAAAGTGGAGTTTGATAGCTGAATCTGTTTTATTTATTTATTTATTTATTTATTTATCTGTTTATTTATTAACATTTGATTACTGGAAAAGTGAGACATGGTAGAAGCCCATTTTCAGGAGATGCCCAGGAAGAAAATATCTAAATTATTGCAAAACATTGTAAGACCAACAATCTTCAAAAATAAAACAAAAACATCTGCAGTTTAAGTAATTAACAAATTAGACATAATATAAAAACATTGGTTAAGAATCAATACAAGTTATATGATAAACATTTAATATTTAGAGAAGGTTTAGATAGTTTGTAGAGAAATGAAAGGTAAGTAATCTAATACAAATAAAAATTGCAATGTGAAGTGAGGGAAAAAGGGTCTATATCAGATTATCGACATTTGAAAATGTCGAAGGACCTTTATTCAACATGAAAATGTTGAATGCTGAGTTTGTCGAATGGCAAAAACATTGATTTCTTTCCAAGGGAATAAAATCGGTTGGTCATTCTGTCACATCTGCCCTTTGCCTGACTGTAGTGCGGTCTCGGAGTTAGAATATTTATTTACAGGGGGTGTAATGGGTGTAGTCCCCACTTAAATACATTAGTTTTTATGTTGTGTTATCTGTTGGCCTTCCAATTTCTTTCCCTTGGAAAGAAATCTGTGTTTTGGCAGTTTGACAAACTCAGCGTTCGACATTTTCGTGTCAAATAAATGTGCTTCATCATTTTGAAATGTCGATATTCTGATATAGACCTGGGAAAAACAGGCTTAGGGTATATTTAGAGAGGGAAGAGAATTTGATAGAAATAAGGAAGTAAGTGAAGATGGGAGAGTAAGGAGGTATAAGTAATGAAAAGCTACTTGTTCACATTTAGGGATATAGTTTAACCTGGTTTTGAGCAAGAACAGAGACAGATTTTAGCTAGGAAGTTTTTCAGAGTGGTTTTGAAAGATGGGAGGTAGAATATTGTCCTGATGAATACTGGTAAGGTGTTCCAGGTCTTAGCAACCTTGTATGAATGCAGACAGTGCCCAGCATATTTGATAGGTTTGTAGACAGACAGGACTTTTTGGTCAATGAATTGCAATGAGCAACTGGGAACACAGTTGTGTAGAATGTTTTTTAGTTCTGGACAGGCAGGTAGATACTTGATAATTTTATAGGTGGTAAGTAGCTGTGTATATGTTAGCTGATGAGGCAGTTCTAACCAATGTAGGCTTTTTAGTGCTATACAGTGGTGGGTTCTGTAAGGGGTAATAGCTAAAAATTTTGCAAATTTGTCATAGCATTGTTTAAGTTTTAATTTTTGTGAAGCCTGGTGGCTAGTAAGCACCATAAAGAAGAGTGGGGATAAGATAAGTAGTGGCAAGTGTAGTTTTGGATGCATTGGTGAGAAAGTTTTTGACTGCATAAAGCATCCCTATTTTTTGATGAGTTTTTCTTATGCTGTTTTATATATGCAGGTTGAATGTAACATCATCAAGTATCACCCCTAATGATTTACACTGAGAAGTGACTTCAATCGTTGTCTTATCAAGAGAAAGGACTTTAATTTTTATTTTTTTTATTATAAGCGAGGGATTTGGGGTTGAGCATGGGTTGTAAGTTACAAAGCCATGTTTCAATGGCTAGCTATTAAAGCTTCCTGAGTAGTTTTCTGGAGGTGTGCCATATCATCAGATGTGCAGATAACACTGGAATCATCTACGTATTGTTTTAGGGTGACCTGTTGTGTGGATGTATAGAGGGTGTTGATGAAAATATTAAAGAAGAGGGGACCAAGAATAGAGCCTTGTGATACACCGGTGGTGACTGTGAGGTAAGAAGAGAGCCTGGGTGCCATTTTACTGAAGGTAGCTTTTGAACCACAGAAGGGTGGACTGAGAGAGACCTATTGAGGACATTTGAAGTAGAAGTTTGCTGTGACAAAGTGTAATTAAGGCTTTAGACAAGTTAGAAACAAGGAAAAGACTAGTTTGCCATTATCTCTAGCTTTATTGGCAGCATCTATATAGAAGAGAAGGGCAGTACTAGTATTATGAGAAGGACAGAAGCCATGTTATGCAGGGGATATGAGTTCTTTCTGCAGGAGATATTCTAGGAATTGTTTTTGAATACATTTTTCAAGTATTTTGGAGAGAGAGGATAAGATTGCTATAGCTCTAAAGATACTAATGTTTGCTGAATTGCCTCCTTTGTGCACAGGGATAATGTGTAACATTTTCCAGAAAGAGGGAATGTAGGATTCCTGGACTGACCTATTTATAAGGATTGAGACAGGATAGGCAATGCTATTGGCTGATATTTTTATGTACTCTTTTGGAAGGTCATCAGCTGAAGAAGAGCACAGTTTAAGTTTGTTTAAGAATAGTTTTATATAGGATGTGGGCACAGGTTTGATGGTGAAAGTGGATGTGGTGATATGTGTCTGTTGGGCGGGGTTGGAATTAGATGTTTAGGAATCCTTGGTTAGCGATGCTATACTATCTATTAAATAAGAGTTGAACTGTATTACATTTTTGAGTGGTGTGTTATTGGGAGAGGTGTTTGGGTTTAATTTTTGTCTGGGATGTAAGATTTCTTTAATGGATTTCCAACATTTTTTAGAGTTGTGTTTAGTATTATTCTGAAAGCTATTATAGTATAGTATAGTTTTTGCATTCATTTTTTTGCTTTTTAGTATGATTGCAAAGCATTTTGAAGTTTTCAAGATATTGAGATGTTTTATACTTTGCCATTTTTTCTAAGCTTTTTCTCTATCCTGCATTAGCATTCTACTCTTTTTGAATAGTCAAACTGCATTATTTGTTTTTTTTGTCTCTTCTAGGATGTGCAAGGCTATTTAGGATATTTAGAAAAGTTGTATTGAATTCATTTAAGGCATTGTCTAATGGGAAGATTTTTAGGAAGTTCTAGTTACATGATGATAATGTAGTAATGAACATTTCTGGATTAAACTTGGAAAGGTTGTGTGTTGTTTCCCACCCTCAGGTCAGATTTGAACAGTTTATAGCCAGTACAAAGCAATTAACAAATAGATATAAAGTAAAACAGATATTCTGTCATTTCCTGAGGTTAAATATATGGCATACGAAGTGTAGTCTACTGGTCAAGAAAAAGGAGACAGTGGCCAGGCATGATACAATGACAACATTCTCAGTAAACTTGTAGTAGTAGGGCCTTATGGCAGAGCTCCTGCAGTATTGTGGTCAGATGTAGGGACCACAGGCTATTTATTATACATGACAAAATTCTCAGAAAACTTGTAGGAGTAGGGCCTTGTGGCAGTATTAAGTGTAAGTGTGTGGCCTGCAGTATTAAGGTTGGATGTACTGACTGTAGGCTATTATACAAAAATTCTCAGTAAACTTGTAAGAACATGGCCTTGTGGCAGAGCTCCTGCAGTATTGAGGTTGGATGTAGTGACCTCAGGTACTGTTCTATGAAGGAAGATATTGACTGAGTGTAAGGAAAGACAACACTGCCTCCTCTTACACTGTTTTAACTTGCCCTTTAAAATCCTCTCAAATTTTAAGTCTTGTAAGAGTCCAGTAGTTTTTGATAACTATGCCACACATTCTGAATTAGTGCTATTGCCCCTTTTCTTCTTTGAAATAACACCTTCTAGATAAAGTTCAGTACCACATGAGAGCTGTGTGAATGGTTTAGGCTTTTCCCTACCACCTAGCCCTTTTTCTGATGTGAGCACATTACCAGCATCCATTGAAGGTGTGGATACTAGCGTGGCTCAAACCTATTATGTTTCTCATGTGATTACATTTATGCTTGACAGCATGCAACCAATGTACATATGATACTGTATTATTGGCATCATAACCTAATAGAAAAAGTCTGTGATATCATGAAATCCTATCACTTGACTGTCTTCCTTCCCCTTCCTAGCTCAAATGAACTTTGGCCAATGGCCCCTGAAAAAGATGTCCTTCCCATGGTTTCAACCTGATTGGAGTGCCTTTGTAGGTAATGTTTCTCTGTCTAATGGCAGCAGCGGGTTTAACAACTGTTACCTCTGATGTATTATCCCTCTTAGCAATGGTTCCTCTAGCTTTTACCAGAATGGGGTACAGGCCCTTGTGATACTTAGGAGTAGCTGCATCTTCATTACATCCTGCAACTGTTATGTTGTAGCTTTTATTAGTTCCCTCACAGGGCTTTTGTTCAAATGTGTACCCATGGGCATTTGGAATTCATGGGTCCCATGTAGTTAAATTGGAATCATATTACTCCAAGTCTTTGTATGTACTTGAATCAATGTCTTTGCTTTTTGTCTGTACAATCTGCTGTGAAAATTTATACTGCCTCCACTGGTTCCTTTATAGCCATGACTAGTGATTAGAACCCCTTCTTATGTAGCTCTGACTGAATAGCTACGGAGATGTCACCAATTTTTACATTTCCTCAGCAGTGTTAGCCTCATGGTCTGATAATCACAGTTTCACGTCTTTGGGCAAATTACTGAGAGTCTGCTGCTTTATCATAAATTTCCCCAATATTTCAAACTCAGTGACTTGATATCCACTCACCCAACAATGAAAGTGATTGCTTACTTCTGCAATATAATATCATATCCTATTACCTAACTTTTTCTTCTCTGCTGTATAAATTTATTTCTTATAATCTTGTGAAACTTAGAAAAATTTATACAAGACATCTTACACCTTAGCAGAGTCAAATAAATCTGCATCATTCCTTTTTGATAGAGTATGGTGATGGACGGGTTGACAGACGAGATCAGACAGGAGTCACTGTGGACTATGATGTTTGCAGATGACACTGTGATCTGTAGTGAGAGTAGGGAACAGGTGGAGGAGACCCTGGAGAGATGGAGATATGCTCTAGAGAGAAGAGGAATGAAAGTCAGCAGGGCTAAGACAGAATATGTGTGTGTGAATGAGAGGGAGGATAGAGGAATGGTAAGGATGCAAGGAGTAGAGGTGGCAAAGGTGGATGAGTTTAAATACTTGGGGTCAATAGTTCAGAGTAATATTAAGTGTGGAAGAGAGTACAGGCAGGATGGAGTGGGTGGAGAAGAGTGTCAGGAGTGATTTGTGACACACGAGTGCCAGTAAGATTAAAAGGGAAGGTCTAAAAGAGGGTAGTGAGACCAGCTATGTTATATGGGTTGGAGACAGTGGCATTGACAAAAAGGCAGGAGTTAGAGCTGGATGTGGCAGAGTTAAAGATGTTAAGGTTTGCACTGGGTGTGACAAGGGTGGACAGCATTAGGAATAAGTATATTAGAGGGTCAGCCCAGGTTGGAAGGTTTGGAGACAAAGCAAGAGAGGCAAGATTATGTTGGTTTGGACATATGCTGAGGAGGGATGCTGAGTATATTTTGAAAAAAGATGCTAAGGATGAAGCTACCAGGTAACAGGAAAAGAGGAATGCCTAAGATAAGGTTTATGGATGTGGTGAGAGAGGACATGCAGGTGATTGGTGTGACAGAGCAAGATGCAGAGGACAGGAAGAAATGGAAACAGATGATCTGCTGTGGCGACCCCTAACGGGAACAGCCAAAAGAAGATGATGATGATGTTTCCCCTACTCTTGAGTAGAGGATCTGTCAGTTTGATGCTGATTTTACATCTTTTAAAGAACCAGTCAAAATTATCAAAGACATTCTTCTGTTTATGCCAGTGAATCAACCTGGTACCAACCCTGGCATCTAGTGTTCAGAGTTCCACCCAATACTCACACGTATACAGTTCAGCAAGCTCCCGCCTGGCACCCTGCAGAGTTCTACAGCAGCAGAGAGACAAAAGAGAATTTGGAGTGATTAAGTATCATTTTTCTGCATATTCTTGCTGCCTTTAGCTAATTCAGCCTAAAATGCTGATTTTCTAGAGTTTCTGTGATTTAAAAAGCTTGTTTCAGTTACATATTGTACTTATTTTACTGCCTGCACTTTAACAAAGTCATTTTTGTGTTTAAATTACGTGGAACTGTTGTAGGCTACACACCCAATGGTGATAGCCATTTCTGTGCATTTAAAGTGTTTTTTTATTGTATCTGCTTTATTTTCTGAAAAAAATATATATATACTTGTTTTCCCACCTTTCTAAGCTAGTATAGTCCAGTTTTCAGGTTAGTGCTGAATTCAGGGCTGTGTTACAAGTTTCTGTGTTTGCCCATACCTTACTTGGATAGAAGGAAGTTTCTCTGTTCACTGTGAGAGAGGGAGCTTTGAGCAGCCTATCTGTCCCTGGAGGAGTGGTTTCAGCCCATACATTAGTAGTTTATTGGCCATTTTGGGCTAATTTCTATCTCTTTCATTTCCTTGCTATAAAACCTGCATTTGTGAGGTTTTTGCGCTAGTATACAGCTGAGCAAGTTCCTGCCTGGTGCCCTGCAGAGTTCCACAGCAGCAGAGAGACAAAAGAGAGATTTTGTAGTGATTAAGTATCCTTTTTCTGCATGTTCTTGCTGCCTTTAGCTAATTCTGCCTAAAACACCGATTTTCTAGAGTTTCTGTGATTTAAAAAGCTTGCTTCACCTACATATTGTACTTATTTTACTGCCTGCACTTTAACAAAGTCATTTTTGTGTTTCAATTACCTGTTTAACTTTTGTAGGCTACACACTCAAGTGTGATAGCAATTTCTGTGCATTTCAAGTGTTTTTTCCTATTGTATATGTTTTATTTTCTGAAAAAAAAAACCCAAAAATATATATACATGTTTTCCCACCTGTCTAAGGTAGTATAGTCCAGTTTTTAGGTTAGTGCTGAATTCAGGGCTATGTTACACATTTCTGTGTTTGCCCATACCTTACTTGGATAGAAGGACGTTTCTCTGCTCACTGAGAGGGAGCTTTGAGCAGCCTTTCTGTCACTGGAGGAGTGGTTTCAGCTCAGACATTAGTAGTTTATTGGCCATTTTGAGCTAATTTCTATCTCTTTCATTTTCTTGCTATACAACCTGCATTTGTGGGGTTTTTGCGCTAGTATACAGCTCAGCAAGTTCCTGCCTGGTGCCCTGCAGAGTTCTACAGCAGCAGAGAGACAAAAGAGAGATTTTGTAGTGATTAAGTATCCTTTTTCTGCATTTTCTTGCTGCCTTTAGCTAATTCTGTCTAAAACACTGATTTTCTAGAGTTTCTGTGATTTAAAAAGCTTGCTTCACCTACATATTGTACTTATTTTACTGCCTGCACTTTAACAAAGTTATTTTTGTGTTTCAATTACCTGTTTAACTTTTGTAGGCTACACACTCAAGTGTGATAGCCATTTCTGTGAATTTAAAGTGTTTTTTTATTGTATATGCTTTATTTTCTGAAAAAAAAAAAATAATATATATATATATATATATATATATATATATATATATATATATACACACATGTTTTCCCACCTGTCTAAGGTAGTATAGTTCAGTTTATAGGTTAGTGCTGAATTCAGAGCTGTGTTACACGTTTCTGTGTTTGCCCATACTTTACTTGGATAGAAGGACATTTCTCTGTTCACTGAGAAGGAGCTTTGAGCAGCCTTTCAGTCCCTGGAGGAGTGGTTTCAGCCCAGAAATTAGTACTTTATTGGCCATTTTGGGCTAATTTCTATCTCTTTCATTTCCCTTCTATAAAACCCACATTTATGAGGTTTTTACACTAGTATACAGCTCAGCATGCTCTTGCCTGGTGCCCTACAGAGCTCTACAGCAGCAGAGAGACTTTGGAGTGATTATCATTTTTCTGCATTTTCTTGCTGCCTTTAACTAATTCTGCTAAAATGCTGATTTTCTAAAGTTTCTGTGATTTAAAGAGCTTGTTTCAGCTACATATTATACTTATTTTACTGCCTGCACTTTACCAAAGTTGTTTTATTATTTAAATTACCTGTTTAACTGTTGTAGGCTTCACATTCATGTGTGATAGCCATTCATGTGCATTTAAAGTGTTTTTTTTTTTACTTTTACTAGAAATGCCAGTTTAAAGATTTTTTTTAATGATTCACATGACACTAGTAATAATAATGCTAATATTTTTAGGAAAACTAGTTGCTTTATACCATCTACAGTTGATGCTATTGAAGTTTTTTAAAAGCGTGCATTAGGGACATTTATGCCTTGTATGAAAATAATAACAATACAAAGACTTTTTGTAACACGTCAGTTAATGAGAGGTCAGCTCTAGAACAATTGTGTCAGGATTCTACCTTGAGCTTTAGACCAGCAGACAAAGGTGGATGTCTGGTAGTTATGGATTATACATTTTACAAGGATGCAATGTATACCATGCTCAATGATCCATTAATTTATATTCCATTTACAATGCAACAGGTTGAACAGTCTATTAGTAGAGTGTATAATGAATTGTTTGAATGTTTGCAGATTGGACATATTAGTCTTGATCTTTTTAATTATTTTATTATACAAGAACCGACTTTGCCTACTATACAGGGCCTCCCTAAAATACATAAGCATGCCAGTAGACCCCCTATGAGACCAATAGTAGCTGGAAGGGGGTGGGGCACTGCACCCCTTTCCATCTATGTTGAACAACATTTGAAACCAATCTTAGCTAAGAGCTGTTATATTTTAAAGGATACTGAACAGTTCCTTATGGACTTATTTGCTCACATACAAGTTAAACCACCTGTTGCTGGTTGCATTATGATAGCATTAGATGTGCAATCCCTTTTTACGTGCATACCCAGGATAGAGATGTTGGGAAACTATCTAAAGAAAGATGGCACTTATGAGATCCATAAGATAGATTTACTGTGTATGCTTATGGAACTTATTCTTGACAATAACACTTTTATGTTTGAAGAAGGTATTTTTAAACAAAGGGATGGCGTAGCTATGGGCACCTCTTGTGCCAATAGCTACGCCAACCTTGTTATGGCAAAATGGGAGGAAATGCTCATCATACCTCAGCTCAAGTCTGGACAGGTTGTTTTTTACAGGAGATTTGTTGATGATCTTTTCCTCCTGTGGGAGGGTACTGGTGATGAGCTGTCTCAATACATTGGTCAACTCAACAGTAGTACTGACTTTCTTAGTTTGCCAGACAGTAGCTCTACTGTAAGTATGGATTTTCTTGATGTTAGGATTACCAGGGGACTTGATGGTGCTTTTACTTCTGAAATCTATAGGAAAAGTTGCCATAGGAATACGTTTGTCCACAGACAGAGTATGCATCCTGGGCACATTTTTAATAATGTTGTGACAGCACAAATGTTAAGAACATCCAGATTGACAGCAGGTGACTCCACCTTCTCTTGTGAATTGAAACATATGGAACAGCGATTCCTTGAGAGGGGCTATAATAATAAAGAAATTAGCTTGGTTACAGCTCAAGCATATACATCTATAAGTCAGGGGGGTAAGCCATATTTCTCTTCACCCACTCAATTTTGCAAACAGAAAGTGACCAACTGTAAACTGAGAGTACCAGTTACTTATGCCAGCAACATTAGATTGTTGAAGTACATCTATGCTAAACACTGGGATATACTTAGATCTAATGAGAGAGTGGAATCAATAGTAGGAGAAGCCCCGAGCTATATGTATAAGAATAAGAGATCACTTAAGAAATTGCTATGTATCCAAAGTTTAACTCCAGTACTGATACACAGCTTAATATTGGGACATTTCCTTGTCGGGCATGTAACTATTGTCATTTGATTGACAGTAGCAGTGCATTTGAACATCCAGATATGCATAAAAAGATGTTTTTCAGAGCCAGAGCTAACTGTAATATAGTGAATCTAGTTTATTTAGCCTACTGCATGGTTTGTTACTGTTTCTACATTGGGATGACAACACGCAGGCTACTAGACAGGATGAGGGAGCATCAATATGATATCTCCAGGGGAGCAGAGACTAATGCTTTATCTAAGCACATCATGTCACTAGGTGCTCAGCACAATTTTAAGTTTATGGTTGTTGAAACAGTCAATGTGGGTATAGGGGGCCCACATAGAAATAAGGTAGAAAGCAAAGAATTGAACTGGATTATTAGAATGAAAGCTAATATGGGAAAAGGCCTTGATAAATTTTCTATTAAACCAGTTTTAACTAATAGGCCCTTATTCACATAGATATTAATCATGTTCAGTATTTTTATAATGTTTTTATGAATGAAATGTTCTACATGCTTTTATGTATGAAATGTTTTCATGTTTATATAATGAGTTCTGAGCTGCATTATTTTGGCTGTTGAATGAAATGCTTTTTATGTTTTTATGAACTAAATGTTTTTGTGTTTATACAATGAGCTTTGAGCTGCATTTTTTGGTGTGGCTTTAAGGGATCTTGCTAATTCCTAATTGTTTTTGCATGCTAATTGGCAGCTTTGCTGTTTAAAACTGGGATCTTTATTTGTCTGATGAAGCAGCTGCTGCAAAAGCGCTTACTGTTTGTTCTACTGTTTGTTCTGGGATTAAATTCTTGAATTTTACTGCTGTGTTCCTCTGCCTTTTTTGACTGTGATATTGTATTTTTTTATTGTATCTGCTTTATTTTCTGAAAAAAAAACTATATATATATATATATATATATATATATATATATATATATATATATATATATATATGTATATACTTGTTTTGCCACCTTTCTAAGTTAGTATAGTCCAGCTTTCAGGTTAGTGCTGTAATCAGAGCTGTGTTACAAGTTTCTGTGTTTGCCCATACCTTACTTGGATAGAAGGAAGTTTCTCTGTTCACTGTGAGAGAGGGAGCTTTGAGCAGCCTATCTGTCCCTGGAGGAGTGGTTTCAGCCCAGAAATTAGTAGTTTATTGGCCATTTTGGGCTAATTTCTATCGCTTTCATTTCCCTGCTATAAAATCCACATTTGTGAGGTTTTTGCACTAGTATACAGCTCAGCAAGCTCCTGCCTGGTGCCCCGCAAAGTTCTACAGCAGCATAGAGACAAAAGAGAGACTTTGGAGTGACTAAGTATCATTTTCTTGCTGCCTTTAGCTAATTCCGCCTAAAATGCCAATTTGCTAGAGTTTCTGTGATATAAAAAGCTTGTTTCAGCTACATATTGTATTAATTTTACTGCCTGCACATTAACAAAGTCATTGTTGTGTTTAAATTACCTGTTTAACTGTTGTAGGCTACACACTCAAGTGTGATAGTCATTTATGTGCATTTAAAGTGTTTTTGATTGTATCTGCTTTATTTTCTGAAAAAACAAACACAAAAATACTTGTTTTCCTGCCTTTGTAAGCTAGTATAGTCCAGTTTTTAGGTTAGTGCTGAAATCAGGGCTGTGTTACAAGTTTCTGTGTTTGCCCATACCTTACTTGGATAAAAGGAAGTTTCTCTGTTCACTGTGAGAGGGAGCTTTGAGCAGCCTGTCTGTCCTGGTTGAGTGGTTTCAGCCCAGAAATTAGTAGTTTATTGGCCATTTTGGGCTAATTTCTATCTCTTTCATTTCCCTGCTATAAAACCCACATTTGCGAGGTTTTTGCACTAGTATACAGCTCAGCAAGCTCCTGTCTGGTGCCCCGCAAAGTTATACAGCAGCAAAGAGACAAAAGAGAGACTTTGGAGTGAATAAGTATCATTTTTCTGCATTTTCTTGCTGCCTTTAGCTAATTCCACCTAAAATGCCGATTTGCTAGAGTTTCTGTGATTTAAAAAGCTTGTTTTAGCTACATATTGTACTTATTTTACTGCCTGCACTTTAACAAAGTCATTTTTGTGTTTAAATTACCTGTTTAACTGTTGTAGGCTACACACTCAAGTGTGATAGCCATTTCTGTGAATTTAAAGTGTTTTTTTGATTGTATCTGCTTTATTTTCTGAAAAAAAAAAAAAAAAAAAAATATATATATATATATATATATATATATATATATATATATATATACACTTGTTTTCCCACCTTTCTAAGGTAGTGTAGTCCAGTTTTCAGGTTAATGCTGAATTCAGGGCTGTGTTACAAGTTTCTGTGTTTGCCCGTACCATACTTGGATAGAAGGAAGTTTCTCTGTTCACTGAGAGGGAGATTTAAGCAGCCTTTCTGTCCCTGGAGGAGTTTGTTTCAGCCCAGAAATTAGTAGCTTATTGGCCATTTTGAGCTATTTTCTATCTCTTTCATTTCCCTGCTATAAAACCCACATTTGTGAGGGTTTTACGCTAGTATACAGCTCAGCATGCTCTTGCCTGGTGCCCTGCAGAGTTCTACAGCAGCAGAGAGACAAAAGAGAGACTTTGGTGTGATTATCATTTTTCTGCATTTTCTTGCTGCCTTTAGCTAATTCCGCCTAAAATGCTGATTATTCTAGAGTTTCTGTGATTCAAAAAGCTTGTTTCAGCTACATATTATACTTATTTTACTGCCTGCACTTTAACAAAGTTGTTTTTGTGTTTAAATTACCTGTTTAACTGTTGTAGGCTACACACTCAAGTGTGATAGCCATTTCTGTGCATTTAAAGAATTTTTTTTTTACTTTTACTAGAAATGCCAGTTTAAAGATGTTTTTTAATGATTCACATGGCACTAATAATAATAATGCTAATATTTTTAGGAAAACTAGTTGCTTTATACCATCTACAGTTGATGCTATTGAAGTTTTTTAAAAGCATGCATTAGGGACATTTATGCCTTGTATGAAAATAATAACAATACAAAGACTTTTTGTAACATGTGAGTTAATGAGAGGTCAGCTCTAGAACAATTGTGTCAGGATTCTACCTTGAGCTTTAGACCAGCAGACAAAGGTGGATGTCTTGTAGTTATGGATTATACATTTTACAAGGATGCAATGTATACCATGCTCAATGATCCATTAATTTATATTCCATTTACAATGCAACAGGTTGAACAGTCTATTAGTAGAGTGTATAATGAATTGTTTGAATGTTTGCAGCTTGGACATATTAGTATTGATCTTTTTAACTATTTTATTATACAAGAACCTACTTTGCCCACTATACAGGGCCTCCCTAAAAAACATAAGCATGCCAGTAAACCCCCAATGATTGACAATAGTGCTGCATTTGAACATCCAGATATGCATACAAAGATGTTTTTCAGAGCCAGAGCTAACTGTAATACAGTGAATCTAGTTTATTTAGCCAACTGCATGGTTTGTTACTGTTTCTACATTGGGATGACAACACGCAGGCTATGAGACAGGATGAGGGAGCATCAATATGATATCTCCAGGGGAGCAGAGACTAATGCTTTATCTAAGCACATCATGTCACTAGGTGCTCAGCACAATTTTAAGTTTATGGTTGTTGAAACAGTCAATGTGGGTATAAGGGGGGGCCCACATAGAACTAAGGTAGAAAGCAAAGAATTGAACTGGATTATTAGAATGAAAGCTAATATGGGAAAAGGCCTCGATAAATTTTCTATTAAACCAGTTTTAACGAATAGGCCCTTATTCAGATAGATATTAATTATGTTCAGTATTTTTATAATGTTTTTATGAATGAAATGTTCTATATGCTTTTATTTATGAAATGTTTTCATGTTTATATAATGAGTTCTGAGCTGCATTTTTTGGTGTGGCTTTAAGGGCTCTTGCTAATTCCTAATTGTTTTTGCATGCTAAATGGCAGCTTTGCTGTTTAAAACTACTACAGTTGGGATCTTTATTTGTCTGATGAAGCAGCTGCTGCAAAAGCGCTTACTGTTTGTTCTGGGATTAAATTCTTGAATTTTACTGCTGTGTTCCTCTGCCTTCTTTGACTGTGATATTGTATTTTTTTATTGTATCTGCTTTATTTTCTGAAAAAAAAACAATATATATATATATATATATATATATATATATATATATATATAGATATACATATATATATATATATATATATATAAATATATATATATATATATATATATATATATATATATATATATATATATACACACTTGTTTTCCACCTTTCTAAGTTAGTATAGTCCAGCTTTCAGGTTAGGGCTGTAATCAGAGCTGTGTTACAAGTTTCTGTGTTTGCCCATACCTTACTTGAATAGAAGGAAGTTTCTCTGTTCACTGTGAGAGAGGGAGCTTTGAGCAGCCTATCTGTCCCTGGAGAAGTGGTTTCAGCCCAGAAATTAGTAGTTTATTGGCCATTTTGGGCTAATTTCTATCACTTTCATTTCCCTGCTATAAAACCCGCATTTGCGAGGTTATTGCACTAGTATACAGCTCAGCAAGCTCCTGCCTGGTGCCCCGCAAAGTTCTACAGCAGCATAGAGACAAAAGAGAGACTTTGGAGTGACTAAGTATCATTTTCTTGCTGCCTTTAGCTAATTCCGCCTAAAACGCCAATTTGCTAGAGTTTCTGTGATATAAAAAGCTTGTTTCAGCTACATATTGTACTAATTTTACTGCCTGCACATTAACAAAGTCATTGTTGTGTTTAAATTACCTGTTTAACTGTTGTAGGCTACACACTCAAGTGTGATAGTCATTTCTGTGCATTTAAAGTGTTTTTGATTGTATCTGCTTTATTTTCTGAAAAAAAACAAACAAAAAATTACTTGTTTTCCTGCCTTTGTAAGCTAGTATAGTCCAGTTTTTAGGTTAGTGCTGAAATCAGGGCTGTGTTACAAGTTTCTGTGTTTGCCCATACCTTACTTGGATAAAAGGAAGTTTCTCTGTTCACTGTGAGAGGGAGCTTTGAGCAGCCTGTCTGTCCTGGATGAGTGGTTTCAGCCTAGAAATTAGTAGTTTATTGGCCATTTTGGGCTAATTTCTATCTCTTTCATTTCCATGCTATAAAACCCACATTTGTGAGGTTTTTGCACTAGTATACAGCTCAGCAAGCTCCTGTCTGGTGCCCCGCAAAGTTCTACAGCAGCAAAGAGACAAAAGAGAGACTTTGGAGTGAATAAGTATCATTTTTCTGCATTTTCTTGCTGCCTTTAGCTAATTCCGCCTAAAATGCCGATTTGCTAGAGTTTCTGAGATTTAAAAAGCTTGTTTCAGCTACATATTGTACTTATTTTACTGCCTGCACTTTAACAAAGTCATTTTTGGGTTTAAATTACCTGTTTAACTGTTGTAGGCTACACACTCAAGTGTGATAACCATTTCTGTACATTTAAAGTGTTTTTTTGATTGTATCTGCTTTATTTTCTGAAAAACAAATAATATATATATATATATATATATATATATATATATATATATATATATATATGGGTCTACTTCATTTCACCTAACTTCTAATTCACTGACTTTCATTTCACTGACCCCATTTCACTGAAATTTCATTTGACTGACACTTAATTTCACTGACAGTTCATTTGACTGACAAGTATTAATAGCAAGAAAATGGAATATGCCCCCTTCCCCACTGTAGTGCAACCCTGGAGTTAGAATATATAGTTGGGGGGGTGTGGGGACTTCATTTCATATGATATTGTTAAGTTTTGATATAATATTGCTTAGTAAAAGAAAAGTAAGTGGGGGCTTCACCCCCCACCCCCCCGTTGTGAGGGGCTGTGCCCCCCCCCAACTATATATTCTAACTCCAGGGTCGAACTACAGTGGGGAAGGGGGCATATTCCATTTTCTTGCTAATAATACTTGTCAGTCAAATGAACTGTCAGTGAAATTAAGTGTCAGTCAAATGAAATTTCAGTCATTTGGTCTCAGTCAAATGGGAGTCAGTGAATTGGAAGTTAGGTGAAATGAAGTAGACCCATATATATATATATATATATATATATATATATATATATATATATATACTTGTTTTCCCACCTTTCTAAGGTAGTATAGTCCAGTTTTCAGGTTAATGCTGAATTCAGGGCTGTGTTACAAGTTTCTGTGTTTGCCCATACCATACTTGGATAGAAGGAAGTTTCTCTGTTCACTGAGAGGGAGATTTAAGCAGCCTTTCTGTCACTGGAGGAGTTTGTTTCAGCCCAGAAATTAGTAGCTTATTGGCCATTTTGAGCTATTTTCTATCTCTTTCATTTCCCTGCTATAAAACCCGCATTTGTGAGGGTTTTACGCTAGTATACAGCTCAGCATGCTCTTGCCTGGTGCCCTGCAGAGTTCTACAGCAGCAGAGAGACAAAAGAGAGACTTTGGAGCGATTATAATTTTTCTGCATTTTCTTGCTGCCTTTAGCTAATTCCGCCTAAAATGCTGATTTTTCTAGAGTGTCTGTGATTCAAAAAGCTTGTTTCAGCTACATATTATACTTATTTTACTGCCTGCACTTTAACAAAGTTGTTTTTGTGTTTAAATTACCTGTTTAACTGTTGTAGGCTACACACTCAAGTTTGATAGCCATTTCTGTGCATTTAAAGTATTTTTTTTTACTTTTACTAGAAATGCCAGTTTAAAGATGTTTTTTAATGATTCACATGGCACTAATAATAATAATGCTAATATTTTTAGGAAAACTAGTTGCTTTATACCATCTACTATTGAAGTTTTTTAAAAGCATGCATTTGGGACATTTATGCCTTGTATGAAAATAATAACAATACAAAGACTTTTTGTAACATGTCAGTTAATGAGAGGTCAGCTCTAGAACAATTGTGTCAGGATTCTACCTCGAGCTTTAGACCAGCAGACAAAGGTGGATGTCTTGTAGTTATGGATTATACATTTTACAAGGATGCAATGTATACCATGCTCAACGATCCATTAATTTATATTCTATTTACAATGCAACAGGTTGAACAGTCTATTAGTAGAGTGTATAATGAATTGTTTGAATGTTTGCGGCTTGGACATATTAGTATTGATCTTTTTAACTATTTTATTATACAAGAACCTACTTTTCCCACTATACAGGGCCTCCCTAAAATACATAAGCATGCCAGTAAACCCCCAATGAGACCAATAGTAGCTGGAAGGGGATGGTGCACTGAACCCCTTTCATCTATGTTGAACAACATTTGAAACCAATCTTAGCTAAGAACTGTTATATTTTAAAGGATACTGAAAAGTTCCTTAGGGACTTATTTGCTCACATACAAGTTAAACCACCTGTTGCTGGTTGCATTATGATAACATTAGATGTGAAATCCCTTTTTACGTGCATACGCAATAACACAGGGATAGAGATGTTGGGAGACTATCTAAAGCAAGATGGCACTTATGAGATCCATAAGATAGATTTACTGTGTATGCTTATGGAACTTATTCTTGACAATAACACTTTTTATGTTTGAGGAAGGTATTTTTAAACAAAGGGATGGCATAGCTATGGGCGCCTGTTGTGCCAATAGCTATGCCAACCTCGTTATGGCAAAATGGGAGGAAATGCTCATCATACCTCAGCTCAAGTCTGGACAGGTTGTTTTTTACAGGAGATTTGTTGATGATTTTTTCCTCCTGTGGGAGGGTACTGGTGATGAGCTGTCTCAATACATTGGTCAACTCAACAGTAGTACTGACTTTCTTAGTTTGCCAGACAGTAGCTCTACTGTAAGTATGGATTTTCTTGATGTTAGGATTACCAGGGGACTTGATGGCGCTTTTACTTCTGAAATCTATAGGAAAAGTAGCCATAGGAATACGTTTGTCCACAGACAGAGTATGCATCCTGGGCACATTATTAATAATGATGTGACAGCACAGATGTTAAGAACATCCAGATTGACAGCAAGTGACTCCACTTGTTCTTGTGAATTGAAACATATGGAACAGCGATTCCTTGGGAGGGGCTATAATAAGAAAGAAATTAGCTCGGTTACAGCTCGAGCATATACATCTATAACTCAGGAGGGTAAGCCATATTTCTCTTCACCCACTCAGTTTTGCAAACAGAAAGTGACCAACTGTAAACTGAGAGTACCAGTTACTTCTGCCAGCAACATTAGATTGTTGAAGGACATCTATGCTAAACACTGGGATATACTTAAATCTAATGAGAGAGTGGAATCAATAGTAGGAGAAGCCCCGAGCTTTATGTATAAGAATAAGAGATCACTTAAGAAATTGCTATGTTATCCAAAGTTTAACCCCAATACTGATACACAGCTTAATATTGGTACATTTCCTTGTCGGGCATGTAACTACTGTCATTTGATTGACAGTAGTGCTGCATTTGAACATCCAGATATGCATAAAAAGATGTTTTTCAGAGCCAGAGCTAACTGTAACACAGTGAATCTAGTTTATTTAGCCTACTGCATGGTTTGTTACTGTTTCTACATTGGGATGACAACACGCAGGCTACGAGACAGGATGAGGGAGCATCAATATGATATTTCCAGGGATGCTGAGACTAATGCTTTATCTAAGCACATCATGTCACCAGGTGCTCAGCACAATTTTAAGTTTATGATTGTTGAAACAGTTAATGTGGGTACAAGGGGGGGGGGGGGCACATAGGACTAAGGTAGAAAGCAAAGAATTGAGCTGGATTATTAGAATGAAAGCTAATATGGGGAAAGGCCTTAATGATAAATTTTCTATTAAACCAGTTTTAATGACTAGGCCCTTAGCCAGATAGATATTAATTATGTTCAGTATTTTTATGCTTTTATGTATGAAATGTTTTCATGTTTAATAGAGTTCTGAGCTGCATTTTTTGGCTGTTGAATGAAATGCTTTATATGTTTTTATGAATGAAATGTTTTTGTATTTATACAATGAGCTTTGAGCTGCATTTTTTGGTGTGGCTTTAAGGGCTCTTGTTAATTCCTAATTGTTTTTGCATGCTAATTTGCAGCTCTGCTGTTTAAAAGTACTATAGTTTGAATCTCTATTTGTCTGATGAAGCAGCCGCTGCTGCGAAAGCACTTACTGTTTGTTCTACTGTTTGTTCTGGGATTAAATTCTTGAATTTTACTGCTGTGTTCTGCTGCCTCCTTTGACTGTGATATTGTATTTTTTTATTGTATCTGCTTTATTTTCTGAAAAAACAAACAAAATAAATAAATAAATAAGTAATATATATGTATATACTTGTTTTGCCACCTTTCTAAGCTTGTATAGTTCAGTTTTCAGGTTAGTGCTGAAATCAGGACTGTGTTACAAGTTTCTGTGTTTGCCCATACCTTGCTTGGATAGAAGGAAGTTTCTCTGTTCACTGTGAGAGAGGGAGCTTTGAGCAGCCTATCTGTCCTTGGAGGAGTGGTTTCAGCCCAGAAATTAGTAGTTTATTGGCCATTTTGGGCCAATTTCTATCTCTTTTATTTCCTTGCTATAAAACCTGCATTTGTGTGTTTTTTGCACTAGTATACTGCTCAGCAAGTTCCTGTCAGGTGCCCTGTAGAGTTCTACAGCAGCAGAAAGACAAAAGAGAGATTTTGGAGTGATTAAGTATCCTTTTTCTGCATTTTCTTGCTGCCTTTAGCTAATTCTGCCTAAAACACCGATTTTCTAGAGTTTCTGTGATTTAAAAAGCTTGTTTCACCTACATATTGTACTTATTTTACTGCCTGCACTTTAAGTAAAGTAATTTTTGTGTTTAAATTACCTGTTTAACTTTTGCAGGCTACACATTCAAGTGTGATAGCCATTTCTGTGCATTTAAAGTGATTTTTTGAATGTATATGCTTTATTTTCTGAAAAAAAAAACGAAAACAAAACCCCAAACAATATACATGTTTTCCCATCTTTCTAAGGTAGTATAGCCCAGTTTTGAGGTTAGTGCTGAATTCACGGCTGTGTTACACATTTCTGTGTTTGCCCATACCTTACCTGGATAGAAGGACGTTTCTCTGTTCACTGAGAGGGAGCTTTGAGCAGCCTGTCCCTGGAGGAGTGATTTCAGCCCAGAAATTAGTAGTTTATTGGCCATTTGGGCTAATTTCTTTCTCTTTGATTTCCCTGCTATAAAACCTGCATTTGCGAGGTTTTTACACTAGTGTACAGCTCAGCAAGCTCCTGCCTGGTGCTCTACAGAGTTCTACAGCAGCGGAGAGACAAAAGAGAGACTTAGGAGCGATTATCATTTTTCTGCATATTCTTGCTGCTTTTAACTAATTCCACCTAAAACGCTGAATTGCTACAGTTTCTGTGATTTAAAAAGCTTGTTTCAGCTACTTATTGTACTTATTTTACTGCCTGCACTTTAACAAAGTTGTTTTTGTGTTTAAATTACCTGTTTAACTGTTGTAGGCTACACACTCAAGTGTGATAGCCATTTCTGTGCATTTAAAGTATTTTTTTCATTTTATCTGCTTTATTTTCTGGAAAAAAAAAAAAAAAAATATATATATATATATATATATATATATATACACACACACACACACTTGTTTTCCCGCCTTTCTAAGCTAGCACAGTCCAGTTTTCAGGGTAGTGCTGAATTCAGGGCTTTGTTAGAAGTTTCTTTGTTTGCCCATACCTTATTGGATAAAAGGAAGTTTCTTTGTTCACTGTGAGAGAGGGAGCTTTGAGCAGCCTATCTGTCCTGGATGAGTGGTTTCATCAAAGAAATTAGTAGTTTATTGGCCATTTTGGGCTAATTTCTATCTCTTTCATTTCCCTGCTATAAAACCCGCATTTGAGCAGTTTTGCGTGCTGGGCAGTGCCGGTTAGCTAGGGTATAACTATTCCCGGCTCCACAAAGTCTACTGTTCAATTTTTCCCTTGGAACTAGACAAACTTTCAACTTAAGCACTCAAACCATTCACTTCTCATCCAGGCACTTGCTCAAAACTCATAGCAAGCACTAATAAACCTTAGCACTAGACCCCCCCCCCCTATACTGCAGAGAAGGACAAGGCTCTCTATTCGACTTTACCAGTCAATCAGTAAAGCATTTTACTGTACCTATCCAGGCATGTCCAAATGGCAGTTTCAGGTGTACTCTCTGGTCCAACTGGTGAATCTGGGCATTTTGAGGCAATGTTACAATTGCCTCATGTACACAGACAACCCTCTCCTCCTTCCACCAAACACTAATACATGCCAGAGATGCAATTATACAGCCAAACTGGAGGCTAAGCTCTCTCAACCCAAGACTGGACTAGGCAGTCAAGAGAAGAAGGGAATTACTTGCATCACACCAGCAGTCTCACATAGACCTATGAAACCAGCACCAGCAAAAACACACATAAATACACAAAAACATACTTGGAGGCTCTAAATAAAATTCTGCAAAAGCAACAGAGGCCTCCAAAGCAGAAATAAAAGCAACCTCCACCCCCCAACACAAACCATGAAACACATACTTCACAAAACCAGTGTGCCACGCAATCACAGCCCTTAAGGCAAAATAACATACCCAACACACTAATAGTAGGTGACGCTATAGTCAGGCACACTGACATCCCACTCACTAGGCTGAACAAGGAGAAGGTTACTGTTAGCTGCCTGTTGGATGCCAGGATCCCCCACATAACACAAGCACTCAGGTCACTCCAGAACAAGTACAAATATGACTCTGTCATTGTCCATGTTGGTGTGAATGACCTGAGCTGTACCTCCCTGGACTGCATGAAAAGAGACATGGAGGAGCTCTCTGATCACGTAACCCAAGCCGGTATGACCCTGACCCTGAGTAGCATCCTGCCCTCACCAAGAATGATAACACGGTATAAAGAAAAAAATGATCAATTTCAACAATTGGCTAAGCTTCTGGTGTCATTCAAAGGGGATCCAGTGTCTGTCAGCCTGGGATGACATGCTTGACAAGCTACGCTGCTTCACTAGAGATGGCTTGCACCTGCCACCCTTAGGCTTTTGAATACTGGCCAAGGCTTTTGCCACCCCCATAGTGCCTTTTTTTAGGTAAGGCTCAAAAGACAAACTCACCACCATAAATAGCACAAGTAACAAAAAACTGAGGGTAATGCTACTCAGTGCCAGAAATCTAAACCTCAAAATGCACACACTCGAAGCACTTCTCAGTATGGATAAAATCGATATATGTGCAGTAACAGAAACCTGGTTTAAGGTGCCAGAGAGCACCTCAGCACTACCAGGCTACAACTCCTACCATACATTTCAGCCACAAAACCCAGACTGAAATACAAAAAGGCGGGGGAGTATCCATATTCATCAAGGATACCCACACCCCCAGGTTAGTGGCACAGCACGATGCTTCAGAGATCATCCACGTGCAACTAACAATGGGCAAAACTGCTATTCAAATTATAACTTGCTACAGATCGCCCACCATGTCCCAAGACCCCCACTTCGCATTCCTGGAAACACATAAAGGTCCTACCAAACACCCTGATATTGGGTGATTTCAATTACCCAAACATTAACTGGGAGAACTACTCAAGTACAAACTCCCTTACCCAACATTTCCTAGAATTTATAAACTCAAACACCCTGGATCAACTGGTCAACACCCCCACCAGAGGTGACAACATATTGGACCTGGTCATCACCAACATGGGCGACTGGATTTCCACACTGGACATCAACCCCTTGTTGGTTAGATCTGACCGTAAACTAATCACTCTGGATATCCACATTCTGCCACCATCCCTGTCAAACAAACCACCGTGAAATACTTTTCAAAAGCAAACGTCACATTACTTAAGACCAAGGAGGGAAGTTTCAAAGCCCCCATGCTAAAGGATAATGCTGTCCAAGCTGCAAAATCCTTTACTAATGCACTCTACGGGCACCTACAAGAATGCATGAATCGTGCTATCCCAAACAAAACCAAGACTCACTCCTCCAAGAAAAGGAAACCAGTCTGGTGGACCCCTGCCATAAACAAGCTATACAATAGAAGGAAAAAACTAGTACAGAAAATAGTAAAATCCCAAGAAGGGAAGACATCCCTGATCAGTATCAGCAAGAAACTACTTTCCCTCATAAAATCATCCAAGGCTAGCTTCGAAAGAAAAATTGCCATGGACTCCAAAGATAACCACAAGGCATTCTTTAGCTATGTCAAGAATCTAAGTGGCAATTTTGGGATTTGCTCGGAGTTAGTGCAGAATGCACAAAATACACTGAACCATCCAATATAGCCAACATCCTGGCAGACAGGTTCACTGCAAACTTCACCCCCCCTCTCACCCCCAAAAGGGCCCATAACTATACCAGAAGAATGTAGTGCCCCTGTAATCACAGACACTCAGATTAAAACAGCTCTCTCCAAAGCCAAAAACACAGCATCAATGGGACCATCTGATGTCCCAGGCTGTGTCCTACATGAGCACAAAGATGAACTAACCCCTCACCTAAACACACTGTTTAAACTCAGCCTCTCCACAGGCTATGTGCCCACAGAGTGGTGCACAGCAATGGTTATTCCGCTCCACAAAGGTGGAGCCACAACGGACCCTGGGAACTATCGCCCTATAAGCCTGACTAGCTTGGTCTGCAAAGCTATTGAGCACATCATTATGGATCTCATTAACAGAGACACTGGGAACCTCCAAACACTGGACCCTACCCAGTTCGGCTTTGTTAAGGGCAGATCATGCCTCCTAAACCTAGTGGACTTCTTTGAGACAGTTACCAAGGCTATAGATGAGGGAAAGGTGGTCCACACAGCCTACCTAGACCTCACAAAGGCCTTTGACACCATTCCCCACTCAGGTATTATAGATAAGCTCACCAGCCTGAACATAAACCCCTATGTCATGAGATGGGCTGCCAACTGGCTCATGGACAGAACCCACATGGTAAGAGTTGCGGTAGCTAGGACTGACTCTAAACCGGTTACAGGTGGCATTCCCCAGGGCTCAGTCCTAGGACACCTCCTGTTCAGCATATACTTCTCAGAGGTACAGGCAAGCACAGGAGGACCAAGGCTGACCATGTTTGCAGATGACTGCAAACTAGGGGCTATAATTGACTCTCCGTTTGACACAGACATCCTCCAAAAGGGTCTCACTGAGACAGATACCTGGTGTCAAAACCATCGCCTCAAGCTAAATGCCAAAAAGTGCATAGTCATCCCCTTTGGAAAAATCAAAGTACCCACAAACTGTCACATAGGTGGTAGCCCCCTAAATACGGAAGACGTAATAAGGGATCTGGGGACCCAAGTAGATAGTAACCTCTGCTTTGATAATCACATTGCCAAAGTGGTTATAAAATCCTTCTATGTGGCCCACCTAATCACAAAAGGGTTTGCATCCAGATTGAAAGAGGTCATTGGGCCCCTCTATGCATCACTCATCAGATCCATCATAGAGTACAATGCCCTA